>NW_017275337.1:1083832-1090100 GCF_001594065.2 Cyphomyrmex costatus | reverse complement strand
AAGATAATAGCATTAATGCACATCTCGTACTAAAGTATTGGAAATAATATCTCTAATATAATATACTCATCATAAAAGGATTTATTGTTCCGCTTCGAACAATCTCGTTTGCAATCTTTTAATGGAAATATTGTTTCCATTAATTATATAAAACTTAATAAATTCCAAAGTAGAAACTTTTAATGTTAACAATTATTATAATTTTGATTGTGATAATAAAATGATTCAACTCCCTCAGAATTTTAAATGCTAAATTTTTAGGGGTCCTAGATTTATGAAGATAAGAATAACAATGTTAAAAGACACTTATTATAGATTTTCTTAATTGCAATTTGATATTTTGCATGTAAAATAATTTATATTATCTAAGTGCGATTATTTTTAAATTTGTATATTCATAAAATGTTTTTAAGAATGGAAATGGTTACTCTTTCTTGTTCTCTAATTAAATGCATTTACGTTAGAAGATCTGATATATATGTATATATATATATATAGGTATACACACACACACACACACACACACACACACACACACACACACACACACACACACACACACTTTTAGATCTTTTTTTATATTTTTATATAGGTATATATTCTCTAAAACCTTTAGGATGAATCTCATTCTTAAAAAATGAAAATTGAGCTACTCTTATTTAAGATTTAATTTTCACTCTTCAGAGTGAGAATTTTCACTCTTTACAGAATTAGAGAGTACATTAATATTTATACTCTATATAAATATATTTGTATACTTTCAGCACAGATTTTTAATAGAGCAAATAGGTCATTGTTTTCTTTATCTCTGTCCCTCTCTTCCCCTCTCTTTTCCTCTTTTATTTGAGTTAATTATCTGTCATCGAAAGACGTCCGCGTATTGTTAAATCGTGCTGTGTATTGAAGGTATGGAAGTATATATCAATATCGCATTTGCGCGGGGTATATGGAACTCGCATGAAGCACGTACTCGAGCGATTCCTCAGATACAGCGATGACGACGACTACTGTCATTACACTTTATCGTTGCCGGATTGCCAATATCAGGATTGTAGTAGTATATTACGCATGTAAATCCGATCTTCGAGGTAGAAAGTGCGGACGCGTTTTAAATTTACGACTAGATATTGCACGACTGCAATCGCTGTCGCCTGAAAATTGTCCTCCGCCAACGGCGATCGAATGCCATAGCGAAAAGCGGAAAATATTATCGGGTGCCGTTCAAGGAATAAAGCAATTTTGTCATCCTGCCGATGGCATAATATATTAAATGATATTATAAACGGATATTATTGTTCAAACAAAAAATAATGTGATCTTCTATATATATATATGAATAAAAGGCAAATATGATTTATTAAACTATTAAATCGTTATTATGTTTATGTCAACATAACACTAAGAAAAGTTTTGACTGCAATAATGACGTATCAATAAGAATGACATTTTTTCTGGTTATGATTACTAGAAATTCTATTTGATCTCATCATTCTTGCGTTAATACGTTGGTTTAGTTAAAATACTTTTTTTAAGCAAATCTTTCTCTCTCTCTCTTTCTCTCTCGCGAGAGTTACATTTTGATTTTAATAAAATTCGTATATGTAGGACAAGAAACATAAATAGATAAATTTAGAAAATTAAATGCGATCAATACAATTTAATGATATCACCCTTTATATGTAAATTTTCAAAGTTTTTTCAGATTATTTTTATTATATCTCAGAAATTATTTCAGATATAAAAAAATGTTATACTTAAAAGATTTATTATAATAAATTTTACATCAATTTATCTATGTTTATATTTTTTAAAAATATTAATACAGAGAGAGAGAGAGAGAGAGAGGTACTATGTCATAATACTTTTATATAAAAACGTTTTTTTTATGTTTTAAATAGTTTTTGAAATAGGTTAACGAAAAAGCTGAAAACTGCTTTATAACACATAAAGGATGATTTCACTCCCCAAAACCATTTATTTGAGACATCTATTAATATTTTTTAAATGCTTCTACTTATATATGATTTATATGTATATAAAGTTCCATTAAAATTATATTTAATACTCTCTTTGCGAGGTTCTCTTATCAATAAAGTAAGTTTATTTTTTATACACTCGATATGTAAATTTTAGAAAATATAAAAATTTATAGATTTTTAAAAGTTTAATTCTCTAAAGTACAATTAATTTAATTTTACTTATCTAAAATGTTAATGTATTAATATCTTAATTTATATAGAATAAGTCGATGTTTATTAAAAAATTTTTATAAATGTAATTTATAAATTTATCTTAATATACATGTAAAGTATTTTTGCTCATTACATTATATATATACTTTTCTTATGTAAACCTATCGTTTCGTTTGAACACGTATGTAAATTGCATTTAGATGATGGAATTTTTTCCGTAGGGAGAAATCGCCATCAAAAAGAAAGGTAAAAAAAATAGAAAGTTTTTGTCGTGAGCCTATCACGCAGGCCGTGCCGTTTAATTTAGCCGGAGGGTTTGTAGGTATATTTTTCTTTCAAACACTTTCGCGGAAAGAATAGCGAGTCTCCCAAAAGAGCGCTGTACGTTATAAAGAGGTTTAATAATGATATTCTGCTGTGTTGTAGATGCGCTCTCCGAGAAATTCGCGAATTTCGATGTTTCCGATAGATATCGTGTGTTTGTAGTCGCAACAGTGCGCTCGCGTGTTGAACGCAATTCGAGTTCGCGAATAAAGTTGCAGACGTACAAGTAGTTGCTCACCCCCTTCCTCACTATAGAGAGACGCGAGAACTAGACCACTTCTGCGCTCCTTATCTCGCTAATCACTAACTACCCTGTGTAACACGTTCCCAATAATACCTGGCGGCGCATTGTGCGGTTCGATATTAACGTAAGTGGAGGAGATCTACCACGAGATACATAAATCTGCCATTTAACGCGAGAACAAGCGATGTATTAATATTGCTACCTGATTTTACCGATAAGAGTGAATTTCCTTTTCCATTACAAACGTTTCAATGTTTCATCCTCGTGCTCGATTTTTCCTTCTTGAAATATCAATTATTCATTAGGGTAGGAGATATGGAAGATCGTATTACGAGAGTATAATGTTACTGGTACAATGCTACTCCTTATAAAACTTTTAAATAGCATTCGCTAGATAACACAAGATAACGCGATAAAGTTTATAACCATTGGACCACACATAATTGTTGGAAGTTTGTTAAAGGTAAATTTATTAAAATAATTGTACCGACTGTATTAAAAACAAAAAGTATATCTCTTTTTCCCCTTTTTATTATAAACGTTAACGTCAAGCATGACGTACACGTTGAGAAAGTTTTACTCGACATTTACCCGTTTATCCTGGCTTCCTCCTCCCTCGTGTGATACTTAAAATAGCTTTAATTTTTTAATTAAACCTCTTGCTCCTAATCCTCTATGTTTAAGTATCCTCAAGAATATTAATAACATACTCCTAAGATTCTAAGATTAAATTTTCTTTGTAATGTCTTTTTCTGTATCAAAAGAATTATATTCTCGGGTATCTTCTACACGAGCAGTTATGTATACAAATGTAATATACCACTCACATATTGATAGCAAGCTTCGAGAATCATTTTTATGTCGTATATTATTCAATATGACTTATAAGCATTAATTTAATGTAGTTCTACGAAGTACACATATAATAAGGACAGTACATTTATTATTCCTTAATCCTTAGTGCATGTAATAATGCACAATCCTGAATCTTCTTAAAACAGATTAAACAAACCCCAGCAGTTTAAATTAAAATTTTATATAAAATATTTTACTTGAATTTTGAAGTCCAATTCAAGAGATTTTTATATTTCTCTTCTAATCACATTGGCTTGCGAATTTACATTTTGAGACCATTACTTGAACGAACGTAATTATATCCCGTTTTTATCTGCTGAATAAGAAATTTTTCGAATTTGACTACCAAGTCACAATTTTGAGAAAAAAGGAATAGCCTCAAAGGAATAGAAAATAATTGTTTTATAGATTTTTTTACATTGTAGTATCGGAAGAAATTTTTTTTAATTTTATTAATACGCGCATCAACCAAATTTTATTTTAACTTGCTATATCTCGAAATATTATATCGAGAGAAACGAAATAAAATACATTTTAAAGCTATATTAAAAGTTCATACTTGGCATTAATGAAATTTAAGAAAAAATTTGCTGCCATTATTACGTCATAAAAACTCTCAAAATTATCATTTGTCTGCCACTTTCTTGCTATTTTTTTTTTTAAATTGTAATGTAATATATAACTTTTGAAAAAAAGATTCGTGTTTAGCAAGTTAAAAAAGTTAAAAATTGCTAAAGTTGTTAAAACAAATTTTTACAGCAGAGATTAGTATTATTTTTTAAATTAATATCATTATCTATTATAATAATTTCAAGAAAGATCGAATATGATTTTCTAAATAATTCTTTGTTCGAGTATCTTAAAACACTGATATGCAGTCGATTAAATCAGCAAATCTCTTTTTTTTTAATCTTCTCAGGGTCGAGACACGTTTAATTAGGATTCGTTCACTCAAATATTTATGAGAAGTGCGCCGTGTCTTCTTTCTTCGGGACGAGACGAGACGAGGTCCTTACGTCGCAAGAAAATCGATTAATGCACGTAACGTGCAGAGGATGGGTCGTAATTATTGTCGGCTAACGTGGGCGTTGTGCATCATTGTACGTTAATCGATGATCACACGTCGCGTTAAACGACGCCGGCTATAATTAGCAACTCAGGTGGTCACTGATCTTTCGTGCTGGTGTTTTACGATTATCGTTTCAGGGCTTATCGCGACTAATTATTTTCGAGCGCATTTGAGTTGCACTTAAATTCACGATGAAAGTAAAAGTATCGACAAAAGAATATAAAGAATAAATATAAGATTTAAAAAAAATGATATAAAGATTTTTAAATGCATTTTATTAATCTATTTTGATAATGCATATTATTAAATTGAGTATATATATATATATATATAACGCTATGAGATAAGTTATGTTAGTCACATACATATATATTTAACGACGAGATTCGTTGGCTATGGATAAGTCGTGTCTGCTATCGAACAGATATGAAATTAATATCATAGTACATTTCATTTGAATAGGATTCATTTAAAGAGATTATTAATTAAATTTTGGATCGTTATATCTCTATATCCAACCTATAATTTGCTTGAACGTCTTTTGATAGAAATTTAATTTAATTACCGACAATCAAAATGTGCAACATTAATAATTAGACAAATTATAGGTTCTATCGAATTGCTATAATTTTAATTTTTATTGCGTTAACAACATTAATTTTTTTTTCTGTGTGTGATTAATACTCAATTTTGTAATACATCATCTATTGGTGCATTTAATTGCCAATATGTTGTGAGCACATTACGTCATTTGATTATTATTGAATTTCGATCGGAATTTATTGTTTCATTGATACTATGTGTACATTTACGTTACGTTAACGAGCATAATATCAGTTTCGTATATTGAATGCTCTATTTGTCTAAACTGAAATAAATAAATAAATAAAGATTATAATTGTTACCTACGCCTATGCTAAACGTCACGACATGCGCGGCTAGGCAACGATCTGTATGTCGACAGTCATAAGGTCGACACGGGTAGTTGTGTTTAGACATTCAAAATAGACACACTCTTTTGTATTATCACTCGGTTTTCCGCGTATTCTGATTAGCACATAATTCTTAATAAACTACGAATTAAAGATTAGTGACAAACACAACAATAATACATATATATCTATATAATAATTTTGGTTTTCGTCATTATTCTCTTTATAATAATATATATATATATATATATATAATCTTTGCCAGTAGAATTTCACAGTGAGAAATTCGAGGAAACCATCTCTGTGATAAACGAACTGAAATATAACAAAAATAAAATTTCACGGAATAGCTTGTAGAAAACGGAAAATTGTAACGTTATATTTTCTTTTACTTATTGCAGATAACGTTCGAAAGAGTTAAATAAATCTTTTCGAGTGAAGGCTGGAAAGGTACTTTGGGAGGGAAAGTATCTTTCCAATTCACCGAACAAAAAATGAGTAAGAAATATAGTTATTAAATTGCACAAAATTCGAGTCGAATATCACGAAATATGGAAATGTATATATCCGATTAAACTCGTTTAAAATATGTGTGGTATTAAAAATAAAATATTAAAGATATAAAATAAAATATAAATAAAAATATTTTAAT
>NW_017275337.1:1076754-1083121 GCF_001594065.2 Cyphomyrmex costatus | reverse complement strand
TTCAAAATAGACACACTCTTTTGTATTATCACTCGGTTTTCCGCGTATTCTGATTAGCACATAATTCTTAATAAACTACGAATTAAAGATTAGTGACAAACACAACAATAATACATATATATCTATATAATAATTTTGGTTTTCGTCATTATTCTCTTTATAATAATATATATATATATATATATATAATCTTTGCCAGTAGAATTTCACAGTGAGAAATTCGAGGAAACCATCTCTGTGATAAACGAACTGAAATATAACAAAAATAAAATTTCACGGAATAGCTTGTAGAAAACGGAAAATTGTAACGTTATATTTTCTTTTACTTATTGCAGATAACGTTCGAAAGAGTTAAATAAATCTTTTCGAGTGAAGGCTGGGAAGGTACTTTGGGAGGGAAAGTATCTTTCCAATTCACCGAACAAAAAATGAGTAAGAAATATAGTTATTAAATTGCACAAAATTCGAGTCGAATATCACGAAATATGGAAATGTATATATCCGATTAAACTCGTTTAAAATATGTGTGGTATTAAAAATAAAATATTAAAGATATAAAATAAAATATAAATAAAAATATTTTAATATCTACTGTTTATAATTGATACAGATAATTTAACAAGAAATTTAATAACAAATGTATACATGTCAATTATTCAATTTCTAATAAAGTCTATTTTAGAAATTTATTGTAATTGAATGTGTTTTAATATACATATAAGATTAAATCGATTATAATTTATCGTAGATGTCCGCGCGTGTATTACATGTTTTTCGTTAATTAAATATTGAGTTTATATAGAAAGTTTAAATTATATCTGTCAAAAATCAATCTTTGTAAAATAACATAATTGTGTGTTTTTGCGATAATTAAAATTCTTTTAAAAAATCGCTGGATTTAAATGTTTGTTCCGTGACTGGCAACGAAACAACAATTAACGATGACGTGTTAATTATGGGGCAGTGACTGATATTTCACGACACAAATCCCAAACGTATTTATTTCATGTTATTTCCATGTTTTCGTGCGAGTATTTTCAGGAAATAAAACACGTGAAACAGTCGGAATATAAGAGGAAAAGCAGGGTGGAGTTTTGTTTGTATCTCTGTCTATTTCTTACGAGTTACTTTTTACGACAATCCAATCGAGTGTCTAATTCCATATCAGGCGTTTAGCGCTTCTACGAAGCTACAATCGATAGTCGATATACTTGTTGCGCTTCGAGGGTTGCTCGTTGAAAAATGAGATGTTTGCTTGTCGCGCGCTTGTGCATTTTTATGAGGAGCCTTAGTAATAACGTCGGAAGGTAAACTTGTTTATACGACAGAATATTCAACGACAAATTAAAATCTTTTTAAACGCATGTTTATTATTAATTTTTTTTAAAAGACGCGAAAATGTGTGTAATCATATATCTTTCAAAAATATCATAACATGTGCAAACGTATTTTTCAAATTATATTTTTTCATTTCAATGTTACCAATTGTATTTTTCATCATGTTGCAATGTTATGTAATAGAAATATTGATATCTTTTTTGTTCTTTTTATATATTTTTCAGATACATTTTAATTTCGTAATTTTAATACGTCACGTTTTCTTTAACGGATATTTCGTAAATCTTTCACTTTGTCGAGATTTAAAATGTCGCATAAATGCAGAAACGTGTCTCTCGTCGCGTTCTGGACTCACTTTGCTTTTAGTCTTCATGATGGGAAAGAAGTCAGGAATAAGGGAAAGATAGAAAGAGATGAACAACTTTTTTCTCATCATCACATTAGTTGCAGCAAGAGAATAATTGATAATTTTTTTGAGGTTTAAGAATTATTTCACGAAGGAGGAAAGGCACAAAGAATTAATTTTAATTAAATTAATTAAATTAATTAAACACAAAATTAAATAGTTACCATTGAATTGCGTGAATCATCGTTTCTCTATCGCGATAGTAATAACTGTTCGAGTACGATATCACGCTATTCTGGCGCTAAATTTGCAAACTGCAATTTGGAACAATTATGCGTTTATTGAACGATACGTACTCTTCGATGTAAATTAAATTTTTTATCTCTCGAATTGCTTGGAATTCTGATACGATATTAATAACGTATAAACCTTGTGAAAAATGATTATTCTTAACGAGTATATGGTAAAGAGATTACACGTGTATATTTATAAACATAATGAAATTAAAATTAATTTTAATAATATTAACTGAAAATTGCTCCATAAAATATTAAGCATAAATAAAGAAGGCCATATTTGGCCAATAGAATTTTATAAATAATGTAATGTATTATGAAAAAAGTATTTAAAGAATTATAGATGTGTTCAAAGAATTAGTATACGTGAGTTAAATATCATGTGGCTTATAAAATTGTAAATAGAATTTTACTCTAAATACATTATTCTAATATAAACTCTAGGCTTGAAGAAAATACACTTAAATTTAATTATTTTAGAATCTAACACATTTATTATAATCTTGATATATTCTTATATATCAAGATTATAATAAATGTGTTATACTTGAAAATAATATTATTGAGAATATATTACAGAGTAATTTTAAATTATAATATAATTTATTTAATTCTTACTTTTTCCTTGCTCTTGAGATAAAAATGCAATTTATATTTAATAATTTTTATTTATTTTTTCTTAATTTGCTCAGTGTTTTTATTGTCGCGTATCTTTAGCAATACCTATGTTTTTGTGATTCTAAGGAAACCATTTTGATGATGGAAAAAACTGTCTTTGGGCTATTTTTAATAACGAAAAATCGTGGCTGTTTCGCGGGGGAGTATTGTACAAACTTTTGCCCAAACATATGTCTTTCTTAACAGTGCGCAGCCGGTATTTCCGTTTCTTAAAAAAATGAGTTCTGTCCATTTTCTTAGGGACTGAATTTATTGGCCAACTTGCCGTTTCCTTGACGCCCGCTACCGTCATCATTGTTTGCCGAATGCAATTACGCGAAAGCCGTTCAATGTTTTTCTACCGCGAGCAAATATTGTTCGGCAGTTTAACAACGCTTTATTATACCAAACTTTATTATACATTTATGCGGTAATATCGCTGAATAAATGCAAAGTACATTTGAAATAGACGACGGCATTTTAACAACATTCTTTTTGAAAACGAAAATAGAAGAGATCCATAAATCAGTATATAGTCTGCCTTATTAATTTTTTTATTTATTCACTCTCTCTCTTTCTCTCTCTCTCTCTCTCTGTAGACGAATATAGTGAGATTTAAATTAAATTACGATTTAACCAACTATTTATTATTAATTTATTATTGATGGTTACATAATTTTCACAAGTATATTATTATCAATAATTTTATAACTTTTTTTTTGGTGAACGATATTTGTATTAAAGATATTGTGTAAAAAAATTATTATTATGAGTCTCTTTATTTCTTATATTAAACTATCAAGTTTATAGCATCGCGTTTGCAATTTATGAGACACGTTAAAATAAATGGCGTCATATACCATGGCGTGCTGTGTGGTACATTCGATGAGTCATAAAACAAAGATTATTATCGGTTAAATAACATATTAATTTAACTTTAAGCGATTTTAAAATGTCTTTCACTTTCGCGAAATAGTTGTACATATATGTGCCATTTTTAATACTTTGTCATATTGAATGTACATTTTATATTTTTCTGAAAATAACGTTTAATATTTGTTTCTGTTTATTTTATTTTATCAACAAATTTTTTTTATATCGATAACGTCGTTGTTTTTGGCTCTATTTTTTTTTCATTTAGTTACATTTTCGAAAAGCCAACAGATGTGAATGTAACATGAGAAACAAACAACGGGACATACTATATGGTCTGGACACGATCTAGATATTTCTGAAAACGTGAAATTGACAAGTTCGTACGATGTTTTCGACTATTTCGCAACTGTTCGTACGGTATCTCATAATTTTGAGTGCCGCATCGCACGTGCAATATTTCGGGGACAGGATTTGGGAAACCGCATTGTTACGTGGGCGCGTGAGTCGTGTGAGTGTGTGTGTCCATGTGTCCTCGCACACTTTTCCCGAGGAAGCAACAGGGTGTCGGTAGATCTCTGCTGCATTCGGAATATCTCGGTAAGTGTACACCGGGTGATCAAATAATTCAATTCCTATCGGATTATCTCACTCACAGTATCTTAAGCGTTATAAATACTTGATTCCTTAATGGATTTTTTGTTGCCGTTTTTATTGATGCAATATTATGTTTTTGTAAAATTAGAAGAAAATCCTTTTAATAAAGATTTGTGATATATTAATTTTATTTGATTAAAAGGGAAAGTCTTAAAATTATGTTGTAAAGAAAATATGATCAAGAATAATTAAAAAATGATTTGTTCTTAGTGTAATTTCACAGAGATGCGCAGAAAAATGTCTTTAATTTGATTAAGATCGATTGTTCTATGAAAGTCACCAAAGAGGTGAACATATTCTATAAGCAAGACAAGAAATTGCGAATCTGTGATAATAAAAAAGGAAGCTACATTTTGCTGATAACAAAAGCTATGCATTGCTGAGATTAAAATTAATTCTATGAGCTTAATACAATTATTTTTTAATCTTCTGGAACGGTTGCAATTTCATGTGACACATAAACTACTAGCTTTCGTCTCAAAACCGAGATCTGTAGCTATGAACGCGAATATTACATCACGTTCTGTTTAAGCACTATACTTATTTACCGTGTCCGTAAAGCAAGGATTTCATAATGAAATCCTTTATGATGAAAATGATTGCGTCCGCAATCGTATACATAAGAACTATTGAATTAAAATAAAAACAAAAGAAATTCTGTTTTATAATTGACATAAATAAATTTTGCTCTCAAAGTTTTTGAATTCTTTAAAAATATTAAAACTTCGATCCCTGTACGATTTTATTTTCACCGTTGTCTCTGATCGTTTGACAATTCTACCTTTTTTGTACGTAAAATTCATGAAATATAAAATCGTATTGTAATATCGATTAAAGTTGAAAATACAGTTGCCATTTGTGGATACTATCCTTCGTATATATAGATCCTATAATAGAGTCTTATCACGAGTATAATTTTATTAAAATCTTATACTCATAAAAATGACGAAAGTTAAGTCAAGACACGTACGATCGTAATAAGTATTGTATAATACAATAACTTACGACTTTTATATACATATAGAATAAGAATATTTATATTTAGTTTTTTAATCTATATGTATTTTCCGATTTTATGAGGGAAATCTTGATACTTTTATCGGTGTTGCAGCATTGTACGTTAATTAATAGAGAGAGGTTTCTCGAAATTTCGCCATTACAACGGATATTCGGTGTGAGCGTATACGTGTTTACCGGAGCTTTATGCAGATCGGATAGTAACTTTCGGAGCTCTTAATACGTGTGTGGCTGCATGTAAAAGCGGTGGAAGTGCAACAGCTCGCCGGTAAATCTTCGTAATTTCCAGAATACTCGCGTCGGGCGGTTGGTCGGTCGGATACCGGGTGGCCCCACAAAATTGGGTTAGCTCTCTCATAGCAGAGAGATACTTCATTAATCTTCCTAGCCTATTCCCCCCTCTCTCTCTCTTCTATAGCTTCCTTTTGTATTGCTGGGATTAGTGAAACACGAAACCGCATTTCATCGACGATCTCTCCTTAATGGAGCGCAAGATTTTCTCAGAGCTTCGAACCAAGTTTTAATGTTGATACATTTTCAATAGATAAAATTTTTTTTTTAACAAGGTAGTTTTCAGATTTCCTACTTTTGTTTCCTATTTCTTCTTCTTAATTAATTTTTTGTTATAGATAATATTTTTACAGTATAGATAAATTATTATGATATTATATATATATATATATATATCTCATCAGGTAAACTTCATATACTCTTATTGTTACTGCGATTAATGTTAACGCTCCTTTTCTCTGAGCAATATCTTTAATCGGAAGGATTGCGGGATCTGGGTTTCTCGAGGGCATCGAATAACACGCCGTATGCAGACACAAGTTAACTTTATTTCTCCTACGAATACACGTGCTGTGACGAATTTAGCGAACACACGACCGTCGCGTAAGGTCTCTTCTCTCGCACTGCCTAAATCCGCGGAAAGGTATGCGCCGCAACGAATTGCGGGCTTTTCGCTAATCAGCCTATCAACGCGCGAAATTATAGCATGTTTGCCGCGCGTCCAATAAGGAACCGACAGCCTACAGAATCGCGGAATATGGCTTTGGTCACGCACGATCGTCGTGTACTAAATTTAACTGAGCAAAACAAAAAGGGACATACGTATGCCCTCGAAGAGACGTTTAGAAACGTTTTCCAATTGAATCTATAATGCCACGGATAATCCGGAACA
>NW_017275337.1:965542-1073463 GCF_001594065.2 Cyphomyrmex costatus | reverse complement strand
TGAGCAATATCTTTAATCGGAAGGATTGCGGGATCTGGGTTTCTCGAGGGCATCGAATAACACGCCGTATGCAGACACAAGTTAACTTTATTTCTCCTACGAATACACGTGCTGTGACGAATTTAGCGAACACACGACCGTCGCGTAAGGTCTCTTCTCTCGCACTGCCTAAATCCGCGGAAAGGTATGCGCCGCAACGAATTGCGGGCTTTTCGCTAATCAGCCTATCAACGCGCGAAATTATAGCATGTTTGCCGCGCGTCCAATAAGGAACCGACAGCCTACAGAATCGCGGAATATGGCTTTGGTCACGCACGATCGTCGTGTACTAAATTTAACTGAGCAAAACAAAAAGGGACATACGTATGCCCTCGAAGAGACGTTTAGAAACGTTTTCCAATTGAATCTATAATGCCACGGATAATCCGGAACACTTATTAATCATTTTCTTTTTCTTTTTTACTCTATAATTTTGATTACATATAATTGGAACGTGTTATGCAGTATGAAATTAAACAACATTTATTATAAGATGAGAAAATTGTATCACACAGATTGTTATTATGACACATAGAATGCTTTTATTATGTAATATTTATTATGTATAATATAATAATAAATAAAATATCATATTTAATATGACGTAACGCAATGTAATTAATATTTCGCGATAACTGGAGCATCATTGTTGATACGGGGGATATGACTATATATATATATATATATATTTCTTTTAATATTTTGAAAGAAATTTATTTTTCAAGCAGAATAAAATAGAAATTGAAACCAAATTCTTTTTTCTAATATTTTTCTCTAATATACGGTTCTTATAGGTATAAGTTATACTAGACTAATACACAAGATACAAGACTAATCGTCTGCATAGTAAGGATGGTTTTTATCCATGTATATATATATATATCTCTCTCTCTCTCTCTCCATCTCTCTGTAGTTAGAGATAGACCATTTTCCATTTGTTAATTTCTAATCTGCGAGTCTTCTAATTTCATTCAAATTCACCACAAATACGAGAATAGGCGGAAATTCAAGAATCTTAATATTTCAGCACGGGAAAATTTTATTCTAAGCAACGTATATTTAAAATCTTTCTGATATATTTTAAATGCACAGCGCATATTATATATGTTATAATTGTTCTGTGTTTTGATCATTTTATAGATATTCTACTATATCTATATTTCTATATACCATAAATACATAAAATTTATATAAAACAGTATTGAAGTGATAATATTACTGTAATAGACTAATTTATTTATAAATTATAAATATTTAAATAAATTAAATATATTATAGATATTTTAAATGTATACTAAATACATTTTAATATAATATATGATTTAATTACGTATTGTTTTTAACTAAGCTAAAAATTGTGCATCGAGAGAGTCATGAAACTAGTTTTACATCTTCTTTAGTATACACGCTATACCAGTTTTATATTTTTGTATTATTTTAGTTGAAGTTTGGAGAACTCGTTCTCATATAATTTTATCGTAATCATTGTTTAACAACAGCGTGCATTAAGTATATACATCTCGATAGTATTTCGAAATAATATATGCAAATATATTGTAACTCAGTAGCGGCCTCGTAGCGGCTCTCTCTCCCCCCCTCCTTCTTTTTCTTCCCCGTTAGTCGAAACCAATTTGCGAAATTCTCCGACTAGTATACCACATCGAAGGACCCATGGCTGTAGCGGTGACGGCGGACTTTAATCGGATTAGAAGTCGCCAACTAAAAGTGACATATAATTCAACTTGCTTTCTCTCGTTGTCCGTGGCAACGCGAATTAATCGGTCGTATTTGTAGCCGACATAAACCGCACTGTAAGTTACTGTAACACGTACTTTCAGACTGTTGGCTAATTACATTTTGTTTTTTTGACTTGACTCGCCCGAATATTTGTCTCGTTTAGTCGCATGATTATACTGCAATATTGTGTTACAGAAATAATTTAAAAAATACGGGAACATACATTGTTTGTTTTAATATTATTTAATTATCACATATTTTATAGAAAATCTAAGGAGAGTACCAATTTTTGAGGTTTCCATTCGGAGATCGTTTTATTTTTATGTTTTGTTATGTATTTTTCTTCGTAGAAATCGTAAATAATTATTATAATGACGTCAGATTTAAAAAAAATTGATATATCGAAATAAAATGAACAAAAATCCTTATTCACATCGTTTAAAATCATTATCCAGTATGTTTCAATAATTTATTTTTGAAATTAACTCTAAATTGGATTAAATATGAATAGTATTGCACCATAAAACGTTAATTAGATTATATTTATTATTATATATAACATTTATCATCTCGGTACTGTGAGATGCATAACGCATGGAGGGGGGCAAACGAAAAGGGGGAGGGTAGTCATAAAT
Organism: Cyphomyrmex costatus; assembly: GCF_001594065.2. Taxonomy (NCBI): domain Eukaryota; kingdom Metazoa; phylum Arthropoda; class Insecta; order Hymenoptera; family Formicidae; genus Cyphomyrmex; species Cyphomyrmex costatus. The sequence goes on along the minus strand of NW_017275337.1, from coordinate 1,071,052 downwards.
AAATAAAAATTACACGAAAATAAAAATATATGTAGTACAGAAAAAAGGAAGACAATGAATAAAAATCATGCAAGAGTCATGTCTAAGTAAACTAAACACACAATATAGTAAAATCATTTTCTTATTTTGAATATATTTACAATCTTTTTTATTATGCAGAGAACGTCTGGGACGTCTTTATCATAAAAGACGACATTAGAGTTGGCACTAGATTACCATCGTACTATTATTTACGAGTCTCTGCGCGAAACTGGGTTTATACGAGCTCCTGCTTGTATGGCCATTCTGCGGTTTTATTGCAGTCCTTTTTTTACTTACGGATTTAAAACGTCGTAGACATCGTTTAAGTTCTCTTTGGCTACGAATCGTAGATTGCGACTTTTCGAAATTAAAGTCTCCTTTTGTTGGCCTCTCCGTGTACTTAATGTCCGATTAAAGCAAATGTTTCTCATATTCATAGCCATTTTATTACAAATGGCGCAATTAACATTTCTCTTAACGATAATTTATTAAATTGATGTTTCTTGACTACATTAATCATATCTTATATTATATTATAAGATGTCCGGCAAGCTCAAGACTTTTCCGGGCAGTTTGTATAATACGTATATGTATTGCGCATGAGATAATTTCAAATGTTTATATATCGCCTTCAAAAATTTTCCTCTAAAATCTTTTCCTTCTGTTAAAAATTCATTAACAAAATGTGAAATGGAACTTTCTTTACATGCAGGAAAATATTAAAGATACTCCAAGTATATATGCAAATAAACGCGCAGAATCCTAGCTATTAAATTCGCGACATATTCACCATGATATTCCAAGCCGAGTTGAAAGACGGTGCATGCGACTGCGTAAATGGAATGATTTGCCATCTGAAAGCTGGTCACAATGCGACCATATAAATTATTGCGCAGTCTAGCGATCAATCCTACTCATTATCAGTCGGTTACTATTTGCGCTTAATCTCGCAATTATTACGATTTTAATTATTACGAAATAAACGTTTCTAATTTATATACTGTGTTGTGTCACGTTTGCATAATAATTGTTATTATTATCGTTATTAATAGATACATTTATTATCATTTAAATTTGTTATCATTTCCAAATTATGCTTTACACGCTATATGGGTAAATAATTGATCAGTTAAACTTAGGAATTAATTCCTTAAAAAGATATTGTTTTAACAGAGGTGAATAAAACTGAAATGACTTTAAACTTGTAAATAAAATATAACGTAAAATATAATATATATTACAATATTATTTGTATTTTTTGTCGTTGTTGACGAGATCTGTTAGATGCAAAACATTTCATATTTCATATTTTGTACGATGTTGCCTTGGGCAACGAATGGTATCTCGTATCAAGATACGCATGTAATTTCTCTGTGTAGTAATATCTTCTCAAAGTAATATCTATTAGTTTTCGAGTAAACCAAGTAGGGACGCGCGTATGTATCGCTTCTCTTTGATGCGACCAAATCATCACAAGGATCTCGATTAATGTTGAATAAATATAAATCCTTTTAGATAAATATTTGGCTATACCGGAAATTCGTGACACACGTAACTGTACGTAAACCGCAAAATAATTATATGACGAATAATTGATATTTGATGCGCGCGTATCACATGAATACGATGGTACATATGATCTATGAGAGATTATCAAAAGCACTGGTGTTAGGCTAACGATTGATTTCATTTATTTTATGATACTACTGACAGATTGATATATGTATATACTTCGCGCAAATTCATGAAGAATTGGATGATCTCATGTGCGAAAAGTTGTTGTTCTCCGGACAACGATGAAACATGCGGAAGATTGACGCGTCTGCTACAAGTATTCGTGAAAGGCTATTAATATTATTCCTGTCTGCGCGATAGAATGTCCGTATAGGAATCGACAGATTCGCTACGACCGCTCGATATTTCACACATCATATCAGTTCTACTAGAATATAAGCATTCCTACAGAAATCTCTACAGCTGACACAAAGCAACTGAATTAATAATGAAATTGAGCTTGCATATATTTTTGAAATCTTGTCGGCTTTATACAATTCTATAAAACTTTGAATTTGAAAATTTAAAATGTCAAACAATAAAAATTGTCAAAATACATCTAGTAGATATAAAATTTACGGAGCTTGTATAATTAATCTTTTATTTTCCTAAATAAGAAAAATAATATATGATAGTAAATTTTAAAAATAAAAAATTATTTAGATATATTTTGATGCTATTAAAAATCGTATTATATATTCTAAAGATAAAAAGGTTTTGTTTTTTTAAATATCTTTTGTAAATAGTAAAATGTCGTTCTTTGTTGATACTGAACCGGAAATCGATATTTGTAAAGTGTTGAATAAAGATACGGGAACGTTGACCTGGATATTACAGACATTGTTTGCCTTCATCGTAGAGTATACATACGTACGTATATAAGTTGTTCTTTTGGCACAATGGTATCTCCTATAAAAGGCTTCCACGCAAACGTTAAGTGCGTTATTGTTTGTCTAGATATGAGTAATTGGATCAACAATGCTACGTTTAACATTTACTTGAGTTGATTATTTTGGTGACGTCCTTATCTTCTTAATGAATTTAGACTGTTCGTAATCTCGATCGTGATAAAAAAAATTAATTATAATCGTTTTAATATATTTTATAATTTATTTTCTGTGATGCGAGAGGTGACAAGAGATGCTTGAATCTCGATTAATACACGACAAGCTATATGATACATAGGCTTTGAGACGCAAACTCGATTAAGCTTACATTCCAGGTTGGGTTGAAAGATAGATTTGCCGGATATCAGACGACCGAGCTGCAACGACAATAGACTTACCTAAAAAAAGAACAAGGAATTTTAGGCTTGTGTGTGCCTTTGATATACTTCATTTTGCACCAAACTAAATTTTCTTTGTCACAGACATTCGATTCTCGTTCTTTTTTTAAAGGAAACTTAATTTTAAATTAATCGAAGAGATATATTGTGAGAACTTAGTCGCGTAAGTTACGTCGAAGAATACATACTGATCTAAAAAAAAAAAAACTTTCGAGAGAAGTTCGCGATAATTCTGCAATTTTCTTTAATCGATTGGTAGATCTATATAAATTCGAACCTACGGAGATGAGATAAGAGCAGACAGCATGTGTCTTCTCATCGAATCCGAGTTTAGTGCCTTTTGTTGTGCACATTTCTAAATTTTCAAAACTTATTTGTGGAATAATTTACTATCGCAGAACGTACAATATTTTCTCGTATACATTTGATTTAGACCGTTCCAAGGAATACGATCAGAAAATAGCTTTTCTGATTGAAATCTGCATACATCATCTGACAATAGACTACCAATCTTCTCCAACCGACGACTGGTTGGTACGTGCTCTCAAATATTTTACCACCTTGGCTGTTTTCCAAATTGTCTTACGAGAAAGTCCTTGAATTTTATGTTTCGTAAATTAACAGTTATTTTTATCGTTCTGTTTAATTTTGAAGTAGAAACTATAATAACATAATTAACGCGCTGAAAATAAGTGAAGAAATTGCATAAATATAAATATCAATTAGATTAAATGAATTAAACGAGTGAGAGTAAAAATATCCGGGCATTTAAAAGTTTTTATGAAATTTAGAGATATGAAAAGAGAGTAAAGTTTATAAAATTACGGAAATTAAGTAGAGAATTATGTATAATATCTTTTATAGATGTTATATGATTCTCATTGCATTTTCACTTGCAAAATTGACTTGCGTTCGATCTTCCTTTTACTACCTTTTATTTCGGCAGAAAATTATATCGTCATTTTTGAAATATCGAGACATCTCAGTAATCCATGGCTTAGATCCGGTTCCACTATAATGTAAGATTAACTTTAATCTCGATTCAATTTACTTTTTATCTTTTTCAAGGGTCTTAATCTTGCAAAACGTGTAGATAACGCAATTATTAGATGCGTCCTCATAGGATAGAGAAGGTCATGGCACCGAATATTAAGCGAAGATATAAGTCCTCGTCCCGCGGTTCGCGGCTGTCACATGTCAAATCACGGCTGTCGATTTCTGGAGGACAAGGAGGAAAATGAAGGACCCTCTCGTGATGCGTGCGCGCGCCGGTGAACGCGGCTTTTCAACGGTCGATATTCGGTCATTGGCGGATCTGATCGGGAAATAGCTTTTCCGGTTGATGAGACTCGCGGCACGAACAATACGTTGCTGCCAATCTCCTCCATTCCGACGACGATCGACGAAGGGAAGTGCGTACGTCCGCGTCGGGACGCTCGCAAAATCGGATATCGCCGTGACGACAAACCGTTGCTACAGAAGTGACTACAGAAGACCCACATTTTGATATCTTCCCATTAATACTTGCGAAGACTTATGCGCGAAGATTATTGCATTTGGCAGTTTCCTTTTTTACTGTGTCATAGCTGCGCGAATAAGAAATCAAAATATTGTATTAATAACTTAATAAAACGTAGATTCTCTAATTACTTGCTTTATTGAACATCTCAGTGATGAGACTTCTTTATTTAACTTGTTTTGTTTTATAAAGTTATTAAAATTATTTCAGTTTATTTTTTCTATTTAAAAAAAAGTAAATGCAAAAAATATAGAATTTTTCCCCCGAAACCTGTTTTTACTTGTGAATAAAATCGCTAACAGAAATATATGAAAGAAAATACGAAAATAAAATTGTTAACATTTGATTATTACGTTTTTTGTAGAGCAATATACTTGTTATTAAGAGTAACAGCAGCGCGATTAAGATAGTGTATCAATATAATAGTATATTTATAGTTCTTAAATCATTAATTAGTTTAAATCATATATAATAGTGTTCTATGTATTCATTATTACGACTTTAAAACCAATGAAAATGTTCCTGCTGTTAAGTATTTATGATTTACAACGTATAATAATTTTAAATAACAAAAACTTCTGTCTAAATCAAATACAAACTCGATGAGTATTTCATGATTTACTTTACGATTTACATACGCAGGCGAAACTTTTAAAATAACGCTATTTCATGTACTATTATACGAACGCAATCTTGACTGATAAAAATAAAAGAACAATAGAAACCGTCGAGTACTCGTTCATCTCCATGTCATCGATCTACTACCCCAATTGATGGGATTGGCACCGGGTTGTTGCACAATTATATCAAAATTTTACGTTTAAGTAGATACAGTGGTATATTTAATACTTTTTGGCTTTATATTTTTAAGAATTAACATTTCACAACTATGAGGTACAAGTTGCATTGACATAATATATTTTCGCTAAAAGCATAGAATCCGAATACCTATATGTGATTAAAAGCTTTATCTCTTGCATAATTTATACGATAAATATAATATAAGACAACTACATTCAATATAGTACTGTGAATATGGCCTACTTGTTTGTATAGATAGTTACATGAAGATGGTTATAAATCCTCTCACTGCATTCATATGAATATTAAAAATATTTTATATTTTCAATTAATGTTTAAAAAAGTTTCCTATTTTTAATCTACCAGTTTTTATGTTGGGCTTTACAAATCGCAACGCTTAAGTAGGTCATATTGGGTGAAATTACTTTATGAATGCTGATTAAATAAAAAATATTATAGGACCGCAGAGCGCGTTTATAAATATTTTAACTATTACATAAATTATATTATTGCAAACATTGTTTACACAAGCATGACAATAATATGTTAGACCCTCCGTTCTTGAAAATTTTTTTTAATTCATGAGCTGCGCCTGAAATGTATCCTTTTTTGCGACAATCTACTTGTTTATGATAGTAGAATAGAACTCACGAACCATGTCTCATCTGGGTCACAATGAAAGTGTCAGAGCTGCTTTAGATACAGGAAATTTCAGGACAGAGGAACACGTGTCGTGTTATAAATTATAGCTAGTCGAGGTATATTGATGCTGATGAGAAATCGATTTTCTCTTTGTTTCTAAAGTACATCTGTTTAGGGACGATAATAATTAAATAACTGTATTCGTCGATTATTCCTTCCCCAGTAAAAATTATCTAAAAGTAACATAATGTTATAATTTCACTCAATAATATAAATGTAATATAACTCATGTTTTACGTTACATTGTTGAGTATAAAATTATAACGTTAATTTTAATTAATTTAGTTTTAGTGCAGTTTACTGAGTCCTATATGATTATCATGTTTATTTTTAATCTTACAGGTAATATAATATTCTATTATGTTCAGCATATTTTTAAAAGTCACAAGATTTACAATATATGACAGATTATCTGAAATTGTCAATCTAAGAGATTGATCTTCCTGTACGAGAAAATGAAATATTAAAAGTTTGAGAAAAAATGATGAGGTTTGAACAAAATTGATGTGATATTATTGAAACGAAGAGAATAGGAAAAGGTGTACTAAAAATATACTTAAAATATAATTATATAATTTTATTATATAATTAACATAAATATAGGCATTAATATACACCATATAATTATAACATAATTAATTTTGAGTTTTTAAAACGAGTCTGCACCTAAAATTTGAATTATTCCAGAATTCAGAGTTTTTTTTTAAGATTAAAAATCTTCAAGATTTGAGAAATTAAATTTTTAATATATAGTCTTTAAATATATCTTTCTATGAAATAAGTAACATACGATCCATAAAATATTTACAATTTTTTTAAATTTATGACTTATTAATTAAAGAAATGACATATATTAAAACAGTAATATTTCAAAATATTAAATTTTTAATAATGCAGATATCTCTGAAGATACTAATATTTTATAAAATATATAAAAAATATACAAGCTTTTGAAAATTTAAAAAATTTATTAATTAAATAAACAACGTACTAAAATAGTATATTTGGAGTGAACACACAGTGTATTTTTAGCGGTGCTGATTGCAGAACAATCTATTTTATTATACCTTTATGGTTTTCGTTAAACAATAAAATTCACAGTGGCGGTGGACGCATAAAATAGGCACAATGCCTTTGAATGTATCGCGGGCAACTATCTTTGAACAAGGAATTACAGAAATTTATCACAGTTTTTAGATAGAGATTTGGTGAGCTCAATTACTCACACGCATCAATAAACCATTCATGATTTTTTATTCTTGAAGCTCTATATATGCACACACGCGCGCGCGCGTGTATATACAAAGCTTCAAAAATAAAAAATTACGGAAAAGAAATCGTTGCGTCACCCGTGGATACATAAATCATACGTGACAGTAAATCAAACATGCGGCAAACGTTCCTCGCTAATAAACGGCATGTCCAATTATTTAAAAAATCTATACTTCGTTTTTCGACGAATCTACGACCACGCGTAGACAAAATGAAACGTGTGTGCTGCAATATTTATCGTTAAGCGTTAATCATATAAAGACATATGACATGTAAATGAATTACGTAGATGAAACTGGAAATTAAATTTTATTTTAGAAACTTATATATCAATTTTCTTTTTAAATTTAATTAAATGAAAATGTAATGTCTCTCAATATATGTTTCAAATTTGAGGCCTTCTGTTTTCTGTTGAGGTTGAGTTTTAAAATATGTATTTAATTATGAATTAAATAAATATACAGTTTTAAATATGTACTTATAATTATAATAAGTACTCGTACAGTATTGAAAAAGTTAATAATGATTATAAAATGTAAAAATTTATATGAAATAAATTTAATTATATTTTTTATAAAGAAAAACCGGTTAATTTCACATTTTTATCAAAATAGCCATATCTTTATAGATTATTATGAACAAATATTTATTATGATAAAATAAAACAATTAATTAATTATAATATATTAATTACGATAATATAATATAGTTTGTTACATTAATTAGAAAACTATAGTTTTACTATATATTTATTATTATAAATTAAATATAGTAAAACTATAAATCTTATGAAAGAAAAATAATTGAAGTTGTATGCCAATCAAGCCCGTTTCACACAAAACATTCTTAACTTAATTGATACTTGATTTCGAAGTTGTGATTCTTCACAACCAGAGAACAAGCACATGTGACTCCAAAAACGCGCAAAAACACCGTTATATAGATTACCTAAGATGTATACAAGTAAAAACGCTGAAATTCGATCAGCTGATTCGGTATATATCACGTTCGTTTTTTCTTGTTAGAAATCTTCCCTGCTTCTTCCCTTATTTGCCATCGGCGGTAATCCTTTTGTTGGATTTTACTTACCCTTGTTTTCTGTCCTGGAAATTACTTATTGGGTTTTCACATAGAGAGAGAAAATAATTAAGACTGACATCCACAATAATGACAAAGTAAATTTGAATCGGTATTGTAATTAGCAATATAAAGAGAGGATAGAAACTCGATAGGCTGAGATTAAATGTAGTGCATTTTCCAACTCAAAGGCTTATAAGTAATATCGGACGAGGTACAATTAATCTAATTATATTTTATATTGTATATGTAGAGTAGTTCACGTAAAATGTTATAAACTTTATTTTATTAACGACGAAATTATTTCTTCAATAAATAATTAAAACATGTAAGAAAGACGAAAATTATAATCTGTATATACCTAGATATATATTACATCGTATGTATGTATATACACATAAAAATATTTATAGTTTTTTTTATTTCATTTAGAGAATTTACGAAAAACTAATTTTGTGAAATTATATATTATATCTATAAATTGTCCTCTTTGTTTATTGATTATTTTTAGAGTGTAAGTTTTTTATGAATTTTTATGCATATCAATTTTCTCTCTCTTTTTTTTATTAATCATTTAAAAATGGAAGGTTTTTGTTGTTTTTGCGTGGAACTGGATCACTCGTCCACTAACTGCTCTATTTTATGGTATGCGAAAATTGAATCTCGCTGAAGCCATCTCTTTCGAGGAGACTCAATTCTTTTTTTTTTTTAATTAGAATTCTAGCTGATTCTCGCCGGAGGAATTTATGAACAGTTAGAATAAACTTTATTACTACAGTGCTATCGTCTCGCTTCTGCGTTTGCATTTCTCTGCGCTAATTGTAATTAAAGTAACTTTAATGGACGATCGCGCTAAATGCGATTCGATTTAAACAGCTATTTTTGTCACTCTTCTGATTTGCATATAATCAAGCAAATTCATTAGTTTCTATTCGTTTGTAACTTCGTGTTGCTAGCAATAAGATGCTCCTGTGATAGCATAGTCTTGAGGAATACGTAAACGATATATTGTATAAGTTGAATCGGTAAATTAAATTAAGGCAACTGTTCTGGAAGATTTTGATGTGCTAAACTTTATTTTTATACGAAATAGATACAGAACGAAATAATGACTTCACATTAAAGCTTTATTTTCCTGCGAAACTCAGTTTCAGATACACTATATGATTTTTCAGGTTTTATCACATTCGTAACATACCGCAGAGGAAAGCGTCTCTATAAACATTTAATTTCAAATCAAGAAATAAAAAATTCATTGGCTATAAACATTTTTTATTATTAATTAAATATATTGTAGGTACCTTTTATTCTAACCTACAAATTTTATAATATATAATAATAAGTATTATCAAAATATAGACAAATGTAATTAAAATGATAAAATTAAGATACAAAAAATACAAAACGTAACATTTAATTATGTATATTATAATTTTATATAAAATTAGTTTACTTTTTTATGATCTCGCGTGTAATTTGATCACTATACTCAGAGAAAAGTGTTTGGTATTTGTAACTATAATTGACTTAATTAATTAGTAAAATAATTATCCTTGAGAACTGTATTTTTTTAGTTATTACTGCTACAATGTTAAAAATAATAATTGTACAAACATATATATCCTGGCTCCGAAAAGAATGATAGTATTGTAGTTGTTTTGAGGCCAACCAGATATATTTTTTGTAGAATGTTATTTCTGACATTATGTAACAGTAACGACTATAAAAATATGTTTTTAAGCACACTTATTTTACCGATCAATTAAAGATACAAATATTTTTTTCTCAGTGTATAATCACTATACGATTAAAAGTTTGTCTGATTTACAATGAGATGATAAATGGTAGAGGATAAAGATGGGATATGATAAACGATAAATGATAAAATCAAAAAGTTGAACAAGAAACGTAATGACAGGACAGGAGGGTTAATTAAATGTCGTTTATGAACTCAATAAATGACCGTCGAATTGCGTTAATCATTTCTAGAACATACCACCGATCATTTAACGATTAAATGTCGACGTATATGCCACGAGCAACCTGTGGGAATTCTGTAAAGCGACATTAACGAGCGCGTGGCATGACATTATGCTTTCATAGAACATAGTGTAACGCGTATGTCGGCTTCCGATGTTGTCGGTCGGTTAAGATTGCGTTACACGTGTTTTGAAGATTGATCGTCCTTCGTCGAGAATGACATAATTATCGTGTAAAACCTTGTTTCGCTCTTGACGACGAGATCTATCTTGATCAACGAGAGAACTCACTGCTTAAAGCAACTTCGATAACCACAAGTTTCGAACTTATTGTTTTGGACAAATAGAAATTAGTGATTCTGTTTCATTGTTTAGACGAATGATGAAATTAGTCTCCTATACAATATAAACTTATTACAATATAGATAGATACATTTATGAGAGAAAGAAAATTTTATTTAAAAAATAAAAAAATTTGCATTTGTTTAATATAATTCTATAAAAAGCTATGATTATAATGATAAAAATGTTTATTAAAGATATTGATTTTTTATTACACACAAGTTTTCCATCTATGATATGCATTTCAGCCCTACCGGTAGTCCAAGCGTAATTAGCGTAATTACATTTTGAGTATCCTTCCTTATAATTTTAAGGTATACAAAGAACGTCATCAAAGAGCGATCCACCGTGTGCTCGAAGAATTCTTCGTGATATTGTTTTCTGTAATCAAATTCCTGTCCATTGTCGTCGGGTGAAAGGGCAGGTTATTCAGTTTTAAGCCAGTGTCTGCGTAAATTTCCATACATCAAAGGCGCGCGTGGCAGGTTGCAGACCATGAACGATTAGATCAAAGGAGTTGCAGGTGCAATTTTACCGTGTGGAGCACGAACGCAACAGAAAATCGTAACGCAGTAAGCTTTGTTGTTTTTATTCTATTTCTCGCCTCCCTTCTCTCTCTCTCTCCGTCTATTTCTTGCAAATTTATTTATAGAGTGTCGGATGCAGACGGTTGACGAAATGAACCGACAGAGAATCAAGAGAGAGATTTTCTTCTCTTTTCTCCACTATCATTCCTTGTTTCTTATTAATAGTCAATGAGAGTGATAGTAATAGCCAATGAGAGAGAGAGAGAAAGAGAGAGTAAGAGAGAAGAGAGAAGAGAGAAAATTAGATCCTGCTGCGCCTAAAGTGCAAGATTGAAAAAAGGTGGGAAAAGGATTATCGTTCGCTCTTGTCCAATAAGCTCTGCAGAATTTATTTCGCGCGAATTTACGAGAGACCCCATTTTCCATCAATTTATGTTGGGTGTGGTTGTTATTTTATTTAATTCGCTTATTGTAAATTTTAACAATAACAATAATTAAAATTGTTCTATATGTAGACGCAGATTTGGCGCTATACAGAGTGTTAAAAAAACCATTTAGCATTTCTTAATAACTAATTTACGAAAGACAAAACCATATTTTAGAATCAAAAGGAAATATGTGTGTATATAATTTTGTTTAGATTATATTTTGCACACTTTTAACTTTCTATTTTTATAATTTGTAGTTTATAGTTTTGGTTTGTCATAATATATGTCTCGTCATAATCCTACCGTTTGATAATTGTTTGCTATAATATTAAAAGTAATTCTTAGCATTCATCGACATTTTGCGTAATCGTCTTTCATCATTGTGCCGTAGTAGTTCCTTGTTGAAACTTTCCACTTAAGTGGTACTTCGAGTTTCGGTTCGTGATATCACTGCGACATTAGATGAACTTTGCTATTATGGTCAGCCGACTATCGTATACACGGTAGCTAATGATTAAAATTGGAATTAATGGAGCAACATTTAACATTCGTTTGTCAATTTTCAAGGATGAATATTGAAGGAGTATCACGTAACTTAATGCGATACGCGCGGATTACGAGCGGATAAAAGGCTTGTGATGTACTGTCTGAATGCGATCCGCTCGAAATGACGAGATTTGTACGTTACAGAAGTGTAAGGAAAACTCGTATTGCATCGTTTAATCTCATATAAACTTTGTTTCGATACAATTCAGATTTAATTATGGTTTGATTACAGAGATGTTTTAGAAAATTCGAGTAGACTAGCGCAACAATTTGTGCATTTATAATAAATTAAATTAAAAATTTATATCCTCCTCGATTTATTCATTTTAGTAATATACAAAAATGATTAAACTAATTTTCATGATGTTTTATGTAATGTATTTTATCATTCGTTTGATATAAAAACAAGGTACATTCGTTTTAAAACTTTACGCTTACAAATTTATAATAACATTCTCGTTGCCGATTGCATAATGTAGTAATAAGATTTATTTTATAAGGTTATAAAAAATGCCCCTCAAGGCTACTTTCGTTATAAACGTAGTATACAAAACCTGCTATAATTTTATAGCACTCAACGTATCCCGAGCAGAAAATTTGTCAACAGTAAAATCGTCATTAACAAAGACAAGAGTTTGCAATTAATCTAACATTATTTAACATATTTAATCTAAACTTTAATTGTATACGAAACAATTCGCTCTTTTTAGTATAATAATAGTAGTCTTATAACTTTACTTTCCCTTCTCATTCTGAACACGACATTCTCTAATGGGATTCCCTGCTATCGTTCATTCTCTTTCTGCCCTTCTTAGTATGAGGAGTGGCTCCGGAGTGAAATTAATTTTATGAGAAGTCGGCCGATCCCTTCGAATTTTTATTAGATTTCCTGTGTTGATACATATGCGCAGTACTTTAACTGACAGAAATCAGCGAACAAAACAATGTTCAGATGATTGCAAACATTTTGGCAGTTTTTGCTAAATGAGATGTTATTTTATCAGATCCCAGTCACCATTAACTAACAGTAACCTTTATATAACATCAATGTTATAATTTTACACTCAACAATGTATTATAATTATTATGTATAAAACACGCATAACATTATATTTATATTATTGAGTTTTTTTATTTTATGTTACTATTACTTTACAATTACTAGGATAGTGATAAAGACGCAATATGCAATAATAACAATTTTTATTTTAGTTACTGTATCTAAAGTTATTGTATTTTTGTAACATAAATTTTATGCTCAATACTGGAAAATAATAAACTATATATATTAACATAACTTGTGTTTAACACAATACAGTAGACAAGGTACCACATGAAAAAGAATCTGTACATACGCGAATAGGAGTATGTTGTTCTGCTACCTGGAAGCGGAAGGACAAAAGGAGAATGAGAGAACTAGAGGTTTGGCAAATTCAAGCTTAGTTGAGATAAACGCAAAGAGCGACGACCGGAATACTCGGCGGCGAAAAGAGGTAGACAAAGGGAGTAGGAAAATGATGAAAAGGACGATGGATAAAATAAAAATGTGATCCTCTGCAGACGTTTCGTCCGAGAGTCGACGAGAGAGAGTCTCAAGCAATACTCGTTGTTATACTAAAAAAAAGAGAATGAGAGAAAGAGTATGCACGTATGTGTAAAGGAGAGGAAAAGGGAGAAAATGGAGGTTAAAAGCATTAGAGAAAGGAGGGAGAGAAAGAGAGTAGGGCAGCGGTTGCCGGGTAACACAGCAAGGGTGGGTTAAGCGTTCCCCGGGGTGCCTAGCAACAGGTTGCTACCCTAAAATTTCGACCACCGGCGCGGTATGTGAGAAGACGACTAGCTACTGCGACTCGTGCACGCATACTATGTTTCCTTAAATGTTTATGTAAACGCGTCGTTATACTTACACCTTCGCACGCTTTGTCTTCGATTTCTCATTATCCGCCTCAAAAGCTCTCGTGAATGGTGTAGGAGAATATAGATAAGCCTATATTTATGCGATCGGGAAACTTATTTTCTGGATCTCGTTAAACTTACATTCAAAAAACACATACGAAATGAATAATATAATTGATATAAAGCAGTAATAGTTTACGCAAATGATCGAGTATTAATGAGTGAATAATATTATGAATGATAAAATAAAATTGTGTATTTGAAATGGATATATTTTTGTGAGTAGAAAACTGCAATTATAGTTCTAACTTTGTGGAAAATTATATAAATGATATATTTTCCAGTTTTCTACTTTGTAATTATATATTGATGTATGAATTGTTTTTAATTCATAAATTTTTATTGAGATACGATTGTATTGTGTCAATGCACGTTATTCTCGATGTATTATGTAACAACGAGAGAGAAAATAGGATAACACAACAGACCTATTCTCGACTTCGTATCGACTTTTATTCCATTTATGTGGAGAATAAATGAATGAGTGACTGATATGTAGATGAAGATGGTTTAGTAAAAGGATGAAATAAAAGCCAAAATGGGATGTACTGTGAGCTTGACAGAGAAAAAAAAGAGAAAAAAAAGAATTAACATGAAAACTTATAAATTGATTACTTTCGAACACGAACGATGATATCAACAGTAACGTTCGCATGAAATTTCAACGTTGCGTTGCGCCGTGTTGAGATGTACGTAGCGCGGGTGGGTGTATCCATAATGGATTGTAATTCTGTTTTGTTCATTCGATAAAGCCGGACCGGATAATAATTCGTGCGCGCAAATAACCGTGCGAGAACTGACGCGTGTTAACGCCCGCGAATTGTCGACGCCACGAATATCTCGCGTCACAATTCAATCCGTGAGAAATTGACATCAACGGAAAATTGTGGCTTTAATCGCGGGGAGCGCATTTTACACGTATATAGGCCTGTTGTAAAAAAATATAAAGTATCCTCAAAAAAAAGTTTGATAAATTTTCTAATTAATAACTTCTTCAATAGGATTGCTGTGAAGATCGTCTCGTTCACAAATTACTCTTTTGTCAAAGTACTGAAACTCCCTTTTTCGTTTAATTTTAAACACGATATTAATGAAAATTTAATTTAACGCACGCCCGCTAAATTATTTCTTAATCTCGACATCTATCTTGATGCAAAATTCCATGACATCCTATGTATATAATTATAATTTTGTAGACTAAGTGCTTTGAGTTGTACCGTCATTTGGAGAACACGCAACATGTAAACTGTATACTCAACATGTTCTCTATCCACGAATATGTACTTATATATACCGATCCTACGTGCGTCAGCTTAGCGTAATGCGCTTGGTGCGAAACTTTGAGAAACTTTGCCGTAATAAAGTTTTGAATTTGATACCGTTGGGAACAATGACGATCATGTATCGCGAATGATTTACTGTATTTTTCTGTAAACGAAATAATTCCATTTTAAAATATTTATGGTACAATTTACATATTTATAATTCCGTGTTTTCATTATGGTTGATTTCATCGAGAGTATCGTTTATTATTTTAATCGCCCCTTAAAGTACCAATCTGATATCGATATAAAATTCCGCGAACTCTATTTACCAGAACATTCAAGAGAAAGACAAACGAATATAAAAGGAGAGAGAGAGTCTTTTATATTTATTAAAATACCCATCAAAATATTACTCGCAAGAAAGAAACATATCTTGCTGTAGTTTTTTGTACATTTTGCAGACTCTTTTATGTATCGCGTTACTGATTGCTGAGAAAATATTACTTTGACGACTTTTCTGCGTTTCTATTCATATGGTGTAGATATATTCGTAAATTCTGCATTTCCGGTTCGCTGAGGGTAGTGAACTCAACGCGTTCGGAGGATGATTAATCGGATTTTGCAATATCTAGATAGTAATGGCGCTTTATTTTCCATCATTTCATCGTGCACGACAGACGTTTTCAAGAAATGAAGAGAAAAGGTAGAAATGGAAAGGAGATCCATGCTCATGACGTTTGAAAAGCCATGAGGGAGTCAATAGGTATGCAAGATACGGGCACGGGTAATTAATAGAATATTTCACGTTGCCGAGAGACGGTGTGTAACGTTTAAATGGAGTAAATCCATATCGACTTGTACCAGCACGTCGAAAACAACTATTCCTTTTTTTCCTCTTTCTTCGTACTCAATACGACCGACTTTTTGCCATCGATCCGACGAAAATTAGTTAGTCACCGATATATTAGGGTGAAAAAGGACTATTAATGAATACGGCACGTGTGCCAGAAAATAGACAGGCACAAGTGCTCGATCGCGTGACTACTGACCGCCACTGATGCGCCAGTAGAGATTACGATTAAGCCAGTCAACGTAACCTAATTAACGAAAGAATGTTCCGTTGAATTTTTTCCATGCCTCATTAGTCTACCTCTGCAATTTTTTTTTTTATAGAGAGAAGCGATTCCAGAACAATTTACGTGATCTATGCGTGCCATCTGATTTAAATCTGCGACATAAAGTATTATCGTGCTTTGATTAATGACCGGCGATCCTAATTTCGAAACTGAATGCATCAGATAAAATAGTTTTTAGTTAGGAATGCTACGTATTCGTCACTCTTTCAATCTTATTTTTGCTGCGATATCGTTTCCGATACATCGCTATATATAAAATAAACTATGATACGTTCTCTTTTGTTAAAAAAGAGCTTGAGTGTAAAAAATAGGAATCTGAAGATACGGCGTACCAATTTTACGTTTTTATTGTATGAGGATTAGTCATAACAGGATTTATTTCACTTAGGATTGATTTGATTTCTATAGTATTTTTTGATAGCTTTTTTGTGATTTGAAATGAAAAAGGTATGACGATTAAGTGTGTAAAATAAAGAATTTAAAGATGTAAAATCTTTACAACACTTTCTAAACAATTTTATCAAATTTTCAAAAAGATATTTTGTAAATTATTGATATTTAGTTTCTTATATTTTTAATCAGTCAAATTTCTTTTCTAAAAGACCTTGAATTAATTATATGGAAACAGTAATAATGTCTTTTTCTCACGCACTTTAAAATTCAAGCTGCGATTATACATGTCTACTTGAATTTAATTGCTTTGTACGTTTTTTTAGGATGCTGGGTGGCGTGGGAGGTCGACACGTGTCTACGCGTCGGCGTGGCAGTATTCCGCCGGTGCGTGGAAGTGTGGGCCTCATTGGGTATGGCGCCACATCCGGGAGCGGTGGTCCTCTCGGAAACACGACCGATGGAAACGCGCAGTTGGATGCGATACCCCGGTATGCCGCCAGGAGACGGAAGGCAGTCACCACCCTTGATCACAAGAGATGCGCCCTTATCCATACTCGGCTCAAGTTTGGTGATATCATGTGAGTCATCGTTCTTCCTTTCTTTGTTTTTTATTTCAGGTTTTTCTTTAATTTATAAGTGTAAGCAGTTTCGAACACGTGTGTACACATTCAAGAAAACTATGAAAATTCTTGGAAATCTCTTAAAAGAAAAAATGAAATTTTGGCTAAACGATTATGATTCTTTTTACTGATTTATGGCATCGTATTTGATGATAATTAATAAATATTATAGAAATGATCATGCTTTCGAGTATTATGATTTCGGGCAATATACTTATTCGTAATTCAATCTTATTTTATTTATATATATACATAAATTTTATAAAAATATTTACATATAGCTAGATTGATATATGAATAGAATATATCATATTTAGAATAGAACATATTTAAATATATTATAGAACACATAATAAACACATATTTAGGACACATATTAAAAATTCGCAAATGAAAAATGTAGTTCAATAAATAATAAATAAGAGCATCAGTGACACTATTAAGCACTTCTAATTAGTTATCGCGATAAATGTTGCAATCCACGCTTTAATTATTATGTCCCTATTTTAAAACTAATAAATAAAACATGCGAGTAGGTCTTTAAGATTTGTTTAAATGGTAATTAATGCTATATTAGCAATCGCGTTTTAATATGTCTTTTTTTAATACAAATATGTATCCTATACTAAGAAATATCAAGATATATTACAATATATAATATCTCTTATCACTTAAAAGTTGCTTCTTTTAATGCTATTTGCACGCAATCTGTTTTATCGACATTGTTTTAACTCCTTTTTACCCTTCAACGTAATGCGTCGGCAAGAGTCGACTATTACATTGATAAGGGCAGCAAACGGTATAAACTCTCTGATAAAGCAGACATTGTCGATAGGTACGTTTCAATCGAGCTACCCCCGTCGGTAATATTTCCTACCCCTTTAACTACACATGAAATAAGCGTCGGCAAGCACAGAGCTCTTGCCTTGATATTTCACTTAATGGATATAACCACTATTTAAACGGTTCAAATTATCAACCGTTTCTCGAATTATTATTACGTATATGTTACATAAAAAGCGCCATTTGAAATTTATTTGCTCTTTTTTTTTAAATACACCAGTTTTTAGTATTTTTTTCATTTTTTTCAAATTGCATTTCTTTTATTAATTAAATATGATGAAATAAAAATAATATAATATCAAATAGGACAAAATTCTACTAACTCGCTAGATAATTATTTTCTTATGTAAAAAGTAGGAAAACAGAGGAAATACAAGAGAAATAATATTAGTCAACTTAATACATATGAGCAGGTGCTTATAAAATTGTAATTTTATTATAATAATTATAATGCAGTAATAATGATTATATGCAATAGATTATATATTATTGATAAGTTTTTTAACGAGAAACCGGCCAATTTATCCGCTAAATTATCCTTCAATGATAACCTGAGCCTGCGGTCGCGTCGTAGAGATGGTGCCAGACGAGGGCTGCGTCTGACTATGTCGGGTCATGCACTACTGCGGCCGAATTAAAGTCTAATGTAGCGAGGTGTCTGTATACACCCCTCGCGTCGCTCGTCCGTCCGGCTTTACAGGCTATCGATTGTAGCCTTCGATTGTTCGGTCGTTACTTTCTATTTCCAGCAACGCGCGCCGTCGTGGGCCGTTCACCAGCGCGAATCTAATTACGATCTCTTTCTCTGTCCACCCGATCGTTTCCGCGACCGATTATTTTGCACTTTCCTCGCGTTTTCTCCTTAAAGCACCTTTCAAATCGATGAATATGTCTTCTATTTCCGAAACGAGCACATTGATCTTCTTAAGGGCTCTTATGAATACCAAATCCTAATTTGATTTGTCAACAATAAAAATTTATAGCAATTTAATTTTAACAGATTATCTCTTTTATCCAAAGTCGTAATTATTGACCCGTAATAATCAGTATTTAATGGCGTTCGCAACGTACTCCATTTTTCTTGATTGCGATATCGTTGTCCAATACCGCTCATGATATTTACTATTATTATTTCCTAAGATGACATCCCATTAGAAAAATGATATACGTTCACATAATTGCCGGAAGCATTATCGTATCAACCACTTGACTATTAAACTATCCTGTTGGAATTGGATTACCGAATATCGATTCTCGATTAATTAAAAATGATGTCCATTTTTTATATTTTATAGGCAATGTTGTGTAAAAATAACCGTCCCATTTTCAAAATGAGTATTTTATTATTAACGTTTCGTGTGGCACATCCGGGTAATCTGGATAAGGTCCCAATTTTAGGTGTTATCATTTTTCGATGGATGACCAATTCGGTAATGCATGAAATCGCGATGTGACCAGTGATCGTGGTGAGCGTTCTTCCACCCTCCCTTTCTTTCTCTCGACTTCTCGCAAAAATAGAATCAATAAAAGGAATCGACGTTACGTGGAAGTAGGTCTGCGCGCTATCCCGCGAGTCAACTCGACAAGGTTTTCGACCTTTGCTATTAAGGGACGTATCTATCCCAGCGCCGCGCCGCCGCCGATCCGAGCACCCTCCTTTATTTATCACCCTCGATTCCGCGTTGTCTTCGTCAGTGGATTGATGCCCCGAACGGATTTTATTAACGAGCGTGAATCGAATGCTCGCGTCTGACCGTGTTAAGGATAATATTGGTCCAATTTAAACAGAAAAATATATTAGATTGCATGTGCGAATGTGTAAACGTTGTTTTCATTTTTGGGTAATAGCAATTTTATCATTATGGGATACAATTAATAGTTTCTTAATGCTTAAATATACTAAAATATAATATGTATAGCTTTGTATTAGATTTACTATAAAAAAATTAGGACTGTGTGCAATATTTTATCTATTTGTTTAATATTTACTCCGTTTTATTATATATAAAATTTACAAAGGCGAATTTCTTCAAAATCTTGTCTTTCGTGAATAGATTAGAAATATCAATAGAAATTTCAATGAAATTTTAATTTATAGCAGCAAAGTCCCAATTAATTAATTAAAAACTTCGTAAATTATAAATTATTCAAAAATACCGAGCTTTATTTGATATTAAATCTTATTATTTTATAAGAACAACAAAACTAAATTTTCTTAGTGTTACAGAAAATAGTTTTTATTGTTTTAACTAAGACAGAAAATCGTTTACGCGTATACATAATAAAAATCTTTTTCCAATATTCTTTTAATTATAAAAATTTTAGAATAACGTATTTAAAAACTAGAAAAGATAAAAAATCTTGAAACAAAACAATATTTTCAAGATACTGCGAACAGAACAGCGTATATGTACAGCAGCGGTTTCTACCCTTTATGTATATTACAAATATTTTCTTACATTATATCTATATCTACATCAAGCATATTTTACATCGTTCGCCAAGCTGAGCATACGTTTATTAGTGCTCATATGGCTCGTGGGAGCGGCGCGGCGCAGCGGTCCAATCCTACGCATTGCCGGGGTATCCCCGGCCATGTTAAGCGCGTGCAAGAGCCCCGGCCGATACCATCTAACCCTGATCGGTCCTAACCCTGAAACTGGATCTACTCCCATGCGCTTTCAAACACGCTACTTTTCTCGATTTTTGCACCGCTACAGTTCGCGTAATTATGCGCCTGCAGTAGCATACAGGGACTGTGAAACAATGTTGGAGGTTTTTCAGTTTAAAGAAGCGAACGTATGCTTGAGGAAATCTACGATAAACTTTCTCTCTCTTGCAAAATGTTGCCTTGTAACATTAAGATGGAAATAAATGGAATCAATTATTTTACTATAAATTTTTGTTGACGAATGTTATGTCTGTTAAATTGCGATGTTGCTTTCTCGTTGGTTTTTTAAACATTGAAGGATTTAGATTTGGAGCGAGAGAAGTTGCTCCAAGCAATGTGTGTGAATCTTGTTATATATTTCTCAAAATTGCTGTAGTAACATTTTTGTAAGGATATTTTGATAAATTTATTTACACACATACAATGTATCTTCTTAATATAAATACAGAATAAAAAATCGAAAAAATTGGGGCAAAGATGTTTCTTACGGAGGTTCTGTACGTTCAGCTCGTGCGAACTTTCGATACCGGAATCGACAGTGAAATTCTTTGAAAATGTTCGGAGCGATTTTAACGAGATGAACGATTTGTGAAGTCACAAACCGGCATGGTGGTCTTCTCTCTCTTTTCTTGCTGGCTGATGACTTTCCTTGTCTTGACGATGAATCGAGTCGCGGAGTCGAGTCGACTCGGTACGGTCGTGTGTGTCAGGCTGGCTGCCGGCTGCCGCCGCCGCCGTGAATCAATACCCGCATTGCGCGTGCCACCTCTCTTTCTCTCTCCCTTGCCCAGCCTCTACTACTCTGTACTTCTCTCTTTCTCTCCCTCTCTCTCTCTCTCTCTCTTTCTCGCTTTGCTTCTCGCTCGCTCTTCTTGAACTCTCAGCGCTCTCTTCGT
This sequence comes from Cyphomyrmex costatus, assembly GCF_001594065.2. NCBI lineage: Eukaryota > Metazoa > Arthropoda > Insecta > Hymenoptera > Formicidae > Cyphomyrmex > Cyphomyrmex costatus. The sequence continues at coordinate 1,049,219 of NW_017275337.1, read as the reverse complement.
AGCTCTCACCTTTTTCTCTCGTTGCTTTCTTTTCTCTCTTCCCTCTCTCTCTTTTTTTCTTTCTTTCTTACTTGCTCTCCTTTATTGCACCTTTTCATTATTTTCTTCACACTTTTCACCTTCTCTCCTTTTCTCTCCCGTGCTTTTCTTTTCTATTGTTTTCTCTCTTCTTCCACTTTCTTTCTACTTATGTCTCCTTTTTATCTTCTATTTCTTCCTCATTATCGCCTTATCTTTCTTTCTGATCCAACAATCTTTTTCTCTCTGTATTCTTTTCCACTTTGATCGTCAGTTTCCTCTGCCTCTCTTTGTCTTCTTTAAGCTCTTCTATCAATTCATTTGTTTTTAGCTTTCATTTTCTCCAAAGAAAAATCAAGGGAAGATGTGAGACAACTGAATAGATAAAATGATGTGCTTGGGATGAAGAATATAGAAAGCTCTTAGGCTATCTGAGAATTGAACAATCCTTATTAGACATGCAGGAAACTGAGAAAAAACATATACATACAAAATCGTTGCCACCGCCAAGCTGACGTCTTTTCGTGGCGCGTCTTTTCTTAGGGAATGCGGAAGTACAAGATGCCTACCATCGAGTCGACCTATTCACCCGCGTATTCACCGATCTGTAATCACGCGTCTCAGAACTCGCCCCACGCACACACGCAAACGTATACCTTGATTTTTTTTACAGTTGTGGAGGATTTATGCCTATCTTCGAAAATTTGCTATTACAAGCAGCAGTAGTAAAGATTTTTAATAGTCAGACACAGAGCACTACTTGATTATATTCTTATTATTGATGTCGCATTTTAGCTAAACGTTGTTGTCTTTGTAATTTTAGAAATAAAAATTATCTCGTATTGTAAAAATTTAGCTATGGTGGTGATACGAAATAAAATTTATAACATTTTGTTACATTGACAATTATAATATGTTCATTTGATGCGTATAATATGTTCATTGAATGCGGTTGTCTGATTCTAAATTACGTTTGCATACGGGTAAATAATTTTAACCGCGGTGCAAAGATATTTTATGTGCTTAGCCTCATTTATTCGAGAATCCTTTTTTGTACTAAGCTATCGAGATATTGCCATGCCGCGGCATTGTAACAATTTAAAGAGTTTAATCCGGTGATTAACGTCGGCGCGACGTCTCGGCGATGAGTATCGTTTTTCCTACCTTTAGTCAAGCGATAATTTTCCCATCACTTTATAGCAGGAGTAAAATGGTAAATAAGGGACAAATAATGGGGTTTACCATCATCAAAGTTACCATCGCTGCATCGTTGTCAGACGATGTCTCTCTTTCTCAAGGTTTCCCTATTAACTCACGGTCAGACCTGCGGAAAAACCACGTACGTGGAAATCGGCCCACGCGCCTTCCATTTTATCGCCTGACGTCACTCGTTTTTGAGTTATTCTCAGCGCAGAACGAAGCCGTCGCGAGCGGCGTGCACGGGAAGAGGTATGTTGCAGTCTGCCGCTTATGCTTTTTTACTCGAACTATCCGAATTAAGTTAGAAATTGAAAATTAAAAATTTTCAATGCCGAAATTGTTTCTCAAAAGAAAATTGGAGTTCGCGTATAAGCATATATATTCTGGTAGATTTCTGACTTCGGCCAATTTTACGATTACTGATCGTGAGTCAAGAACAATAATATTTTAATTTTTATTAAAAGATCATATATTTTGTGGAGCTACTTTTAATAGAGATATTTAATTATTTTTGGAAAACTTTTTTTATGATTTCATTATTTTATTGTTGTTAATTGAGCAAATCAGTTTTTGAAAAAGATCATTCTTATTCTTATTGAATAATTCAAAGGTAATCTTCTGTGAATTAAATAGAATGAAATAATAATTACTTACTGTTTTGAAGAATAGTTCTTTCATGGAAGGATAATGATACAGCTGTAGGGGCTGTTCTATAATTATGTCATGATGGAGCGTCAAAAATAAATATATATAATACGTTATTATACCATTAATATAAAATATTTGTGCACATATTGAGAAAAGGTTGGCTTACAGGATTTCTATTTTTTTTGGAAAAAAATTTCAGAAAGTTTTCTTCTCAAGGCGAAACTTTAAAAATCTTGATAAATCTCTAAAATTTTACGATATTTTTTATTTTAAATTAATATTGTTATTACTAAGATTAATTATAAGATTCACTTCTATTCTACTCGTTTGGTTTTTACGTTTCTCAAGATTCACCGAGAGTTTACAATTATTATTATTGCTTCGAAATTTCGAAAAAGGTCAGAGAACACGACAAACTTCGCATTGATCAAGCTGGCAAACTTGAGGAATTTGTGATATAAAGAAGATAAGCTGCAGTGGAAAAGTTTTTTAAATAATTAGAGATTATCGCCCGCGGCAGAATTGACTTAACAGGACGGTAACTAATAGCGGCCCACACGTCACCCTGCTGACATTTCTCTGATATTTACGAAAATTAAATTGCCATTAACCGACGAACCTTTTATTTTCCCTTTGCACGCACGCATAGTTCATGCGAACCCTTCGGCGTTCTGTAAGGCGTCAACAAATATTTTTAATAGTCTTATGTAATATTTTCAGACTTATTATTCACAGTAAAAAACATTTTTTTAAAATAAAGACAATAAAAGTCTTGTAAATTTCACGCTGCGTAATTATACAAAAGAGCCTTTTCACATACAAAATATATGATAATTTTTAATATCCATTTATTACGATTTCTTAAATAATCAATTATTATATCGTATGTAAAATGATTATTATTTTATTTCGAATGAACTGTTGCACTTTCACTTGCACTCATGTTTTTTCAAAATGCTTATAACCGAGGCGTAACCTTTCGATGTTGTTTCTCGTCTGCATAAATAAGCTTTATCGAGACGATAAAGCGAAACTCTGGAGTGCGCGTGAAATTTACAAGACGGCAGGGACATTCTCGGCTTACACTCGATGAAAACGGAGCGACCACATCGTCGCTTGCCTGCCGGGTCAGTAAACCCCGCTGACTACCGCCATTACTCCGTCGCGTTCTCCCAGGAATAATATTTTGTAATAAAACGCCCTCGCGTAACGGCGTGTCCGGCTGGTTGTGAGAGTGTCCTGGGTTGCACCGCTTTTATTTCGCTATCCTTCCGGATCTCGATGTCACCCGGAGATTTGAGGGGACTTTAACGGAAGCTAACAGGGACGAATATACTTTGTCAAAAGACTCGCGCCGCTAAATCCTCTTGTTAAATACGTCCTAATAAAGACGCTCTTAACAGCATTCAATTACCTCGCTTTAACATATACGCTCCATTATCCGTCTCATTAATTTACACGTTGCAGAGATTGCATGTGAGCTGCTTAATTCGAAATCGTCGCATCTTGTCAAATATAACGCCAGGATATATACTGATATATATTAAATGCCATATAACTACACAGTTATTTTACAATTATGTAAATTATATTTTACGTACTCAGTTGTAAATTGTACTCAAGAATTATAATTAAGTAAATTCAATTGTTTATAAAGAAAAAAGATAGAGAAAGAGAATACGTATGTGTTGTGTGTGTATATAGATTGTATATATCATAAATATCATCTTTGGACACGTGAAGGAAATAAATTAATTCTCGAGCGCGCGACCGATTAAGAAAGAGATCGTATACGACTTGGAAACCTTATTGTTCTATCATCTTCGTAAGAAGACATAAATCTATTTGCCTTTGTCATTATATATATAGCGTTACGTCGTAATAAGGAAGTCGCACGATGGTCAGAGGTCGATATATTTTATTATACTTTATACATATACATTTTGATAAATTAATAAGTAAAATCAATCATAAATAAATGAAATAAATAACTTAAAAAAGAAATTATTAAAAAATTTTTATTACGTAATATGCTTTTAAAAATGTTTTTAGATCTTACTACTCACACGCATATGTGTACATATGTATATAGGATGTGTATAGTACATACGTAGGATAAATAAAGTCGAAGATTAAATTGAGTTAAGAAGAATTCTCGCCTCGAAAAAAGCACGATTGGATAGGAGTAATTGGGCGAAAGTGTAGTTTAATTAAAGTAATGAGTTGGTGTGATGGCTATAAGGAGGATTATGAATCTTAATGCCTAAAAAGGAGCCGGACCTTTCACCTAACTCGATATATCAAAGACTAATAGACGGATAAATATAATATCTAATGAGATTCGGATGGTTTGATTTACTAACCTTCATATGTATATACGTTTGTTCTGACCCATTGCAACTCTGATTCGTTATTAGCATGTCAATAAAGTCGTTATACACGACAACGGATCGCGCGGGGCATTGCCCGGGTTGTTTTGTAGATCGATGGAGCTTCGTCCGGCAAGCGTAAATTTCCTCGGCGGTACTTCCTTCCGATTCTACTGTAGATTTATATTCCTCCTCCTGAACTTTCCGCAGGAAAGGACCGACCACGCGCGCGACGAACTTCGCCGGACTTTATTTCCGCTCGGTATATTCTCTCTTAACGATCGCCTGGCTTATCTGGTTTTAAGGAGCCTTCTTGAATTGATATATATATATATATAGATATATATATATGTGTGTGTGTGTATAAAGTTTGAGATAAGAAGTATGAAATAGTATGAGATAGATGAGAGATAATGTGTACGGTTTGTCGAATCTGCATTATTAAGCGTGTCTGAATTTTGTCATAAACTTAAGATAAACATCAAACAAATCTTTGCTCTGTATTCGACTTCTTGACATGACATATATTCGGCTTTTTTTTACTTTTCCAGTGTTTATTCCATTGCAAATTTTTTTTATTGATAAAGATACATAAATTTGTTTGCTTTTGTTAAAATTTTAACAAAATAATTTTAACAAAAATTTGATTGTAGTTGTAGATTATAACATAATGTAATGATACATTGTCTCTAAAAATTGATGAAGAAAAGGAAGTATTGTTTGAAGATTGTAATTAAAGTAATATACCGAAATACATTCAGCGCTTTTATGTTGATGACCCTATTATTGAGTTAGAATGTCTGTCTGTTTGTTGACATACGGTGATAGGGCCTTTGCGATCGAAGGAAATGAAATTATTGTTATCTCTGCTATAGAAAAAGCACGTGCCTTCGCATATTACTGTGCTTTCTTCGTCGTCTGCTCAGCGGGATATCTTTCTGTGAAGAGCTGAAGCTTTTCACAGGTTCCATTAAATCGTAATTCTTTTGCTCTTCACTTTTATCGTAAACACGTATACACGTATTTTATAGCGCATATATATATATTTAACGAAAATAGTACTAATAAAAACGTTGATTGAAAGGTTGTATGTGTACACAGAGGAGAAATTATGTGATTATAAATAAGGATAGGAAAATGAAAAAAATTCAGTTGTATCCTGAAACAATTAACATCTCCTAAGCAAAATTAACAAATTTGAAGTAAACTAATCAATTAATAATTTTTTGCGATATTTTTAACATACTAAATGAACTAAAATTTCTTTTAATTAAAAATTTGAGTAGAAGATAAAATTTCAGGTTGTAAATAAATTGTTGTTTAATCATGGCTGAAAGGTAGAACCATTTGACAATTGATCTGTCCGCGATAATTATCTCCCGTGCAGTCTGTCGAGGAAAATCGACCATGGTTTTAACCATGGAAAGCTTATGGCACATTTATGAGAGCGCGTATACTCGTACTTTCCAGGTTGATCCTTATTGGTCAATATGGATGTGACGTTATCACCAAGCCACTCTTTGATAGACCGATCGTATGATTCGATTAAAATTCTTCACCCCTGTATTGTACAATATAATCGCAGATGCGATGTTACAGCGGGCTACCCGACGAATGACGAAAGCCGCAGGCCAACGACGTTGTTTTCGTCACCGTCATTGTTGCCCAGCTATATTAAGAAAAATCGGTCTCCGATGAGTAGAGACTATCGGAAAAGAGTAAAGCAATGAGACCAAATTGCGCAGATTATGATAAAATTTCTCAGAAAAGTTGATGCTCGTTTCGTTCATTGTTCCAAATCATATAAGTAGGCCTAAAGATAGACGGAATAGTTAGAATCCATTCCAACGTATGTTTACCCTCATTCAACTTTTTAATGTAATTTTTAATGTAATTAATTATAAATTTTCTGCTGTTCGGTATCTCACCGGAAAGCAGGGCGCTCGCTTGAACAACAAGCAAGAAAGTTTCGGAAGCGAGGAGTGTGAACTTAACAAAGTTGGATCATAAAACTGGAAAGGAAAATAAGTGCTGCAAAAAAATTACAGAAAGAGTATAACGAGAGTCGCACGATCTAGAACGTGAAAAAATATTTCTAGTATTCAGCGTATGATTTGATTTATATTTAATTAAATAAAAAGTGTTGACCAATCTCAATTGTTAATAAAATATAATTATTGAAAAATAATATATCTAAATAAATGTAATTAACATACGTAACGCGTTAAGAGAATCGTGTAATATATCAGCTGTAAAAGCTGTTATCCGTGATTTTTCATTTTTGGTTGTACACCAAACAGCGATATAGTTGAAATACCATCGATACCAATAACGTCGTTGATGTCATCGGCATGCTTCTGAAATGACGTTACATTTGTGCTAACTAGTAGCCAAATACAGCACATACATAGCATACCTATCCGCCGTACGTTATCCCGCGTACGCAGTGACTTTCGACCTTTAACGTAAGTTCGACGGATGAGCTCGTAGCGAGGATGCACATGTCCTTCTCGTTACATGCCGTAGTTACTTCAATTTACAGGATATCGTCAAAATTGAGCTCGTAACGGACGATAACGAAAATAATATGACAGCGTTAATGAAAGCGATCAAAACAAACTGAAAGTACGTATAAAATTGAAAATGATCAACTCTCTATGTAAAAAAAATTAATCTTTTTCATTTTTTACGAAAACATTAAAAATGATAAAATTTGAATGTTAAATTATAATAAATTATATTATAAACAAGTGTGATTGAATTGACTAGTTATAATAATAAAGATAAACAGGATGTAAGAACTTTACTTTCTTTAATTTAATCGACTGTGTGATAGATATGCTCTTCTAATTATGTGAATAAATACTTACTTTTGAATGAGAGTGATACACATGACAATATCGACATGAAAAGGTTAAAAGTAAAAGCCGTTACTCTTTACGTCCTTTTCTTCGACGAATCACGCCGATCGAAAAATAATCAATTGTTAACTAACGAATGTACTACTTATTCATCGCGAATCACCTCTTCATGATTTATTAAGATAATCAAGGAGTTAAATTAATTATACTTGTCTTGTATATTGGCCTTGGTCAAAGTTATTTCAGACGGCAATAATGAACGATCATTCAACAGAAGAAACCGGTATGTTAAGTCTTAACCAAGAAAAGCCTACCTTTTTATTTCTGTTTGAATTTTCTTTTTCTTTTTCTTTTTTTTTGGAATATCGAACACACTTGAAAGAAACTCGAAGGAAAACAACGCTCTCCTGAACATTTATCATTTTCGATAATTGATCATTGGTTACGATGTAGCTTTTCATTGAACGTTTCATTTACAATGTACAGGTGTACTTTATTATATTTTATTTTGTATATTTTTTTAAAAGATTAATTATGACAGTTCGTTTTTGTTAATTTAGAGAATGATTATTTTTTATGAACATAATTCTTTTGTTTAACTTCGGACAAGTTGCAACAAAGATTACTGTTGCAGTAATCTTTTTGCACAAGCGTAAAATTTTTGTCTATATTTTTTATTTACTTTGAAACGTGTAAATTACCATGTAAGTACCATGTACTTGACGCGTGAACTGAGTACAGTCGTTTAATAAATTAAACACCACGCCACGTAACTGTGTTGCAATTTTTCCACTTTGATTCTTGGAAAAAGGAAAATCGTTCGTTTGCGTTTTCTGTTTTCGCACTTTTCTTCTCCGTTACGGACATGTTTACAATATAGCCAAACAACAAGATATTCTATGAGTACAACTGCGTCTCGTAAAATATATTTATAGAAGTGTCATAAAAGTGTCAACATATATCTCTCTATATTTTTGAAGTAAAAATTTTTGAAAGCTTGATTTTTATATTTCTTTTTTCTTTACAAATCTTTTTTATGCGTTATGTCTACGGAGATATATACAGTGTCACGATTTTATTTTCTTTTTCCCATTCCAAATTTCTTGTATCTTGTATATATAATGAATATTTCATGGAACTTTAACGAAAGCATGCATTAATGTCGTCATGCTATCCCTTTATCACACTTTTGCTATCCATCTTTGAACATAAATCTCTGAACGGTAGTTTTTTTGTTCTTCAAAGGCTTCTGGTCCTCTTAATTCTGCTCTGTGAAGTAATCTCGTTACTTTGTCTCTAACGGTAGAAGAGTTAAAAGCGTATAAGCGCCATGTAAACGTATAAAAAAATCGTGCTTTTCTATACTCGCGCGGATGTGTGGTGTAAAATTATTCAAAGTTACCTTAGTGATGACGACTTACCCTCACGACACTCACGTATCTGTCAGCGGTTTAATTGGACGGAGATAAATGAAGAATAGAGAGTGGTGAGGAAGGACGTTAGTAGGCGATGAAGAAGAGTTTGACGTTCCATATTCCGTCTAATACCTGTCAATCGATCGTCTTTCTGCTTTCTGTTGTCTTTTTGATTTTCTTTTCAATCTTCTATGATCAACTCTCGTTTGAAAATTGTTCCGTGGGAATATTTTTGCGGATAACTTTTTAAATAAAGAATCATACTTTCACATTTTCTGTTTCTTTAATTGTTGTCTCTTTCTTCACGATAGAGTTTATTTTTATTTATTATGTTGTTTAAAACAATTCAAAGAGAGTTATTAAAAAAATGAAAATTAATTATAGTAAGTAAATTTATGTCGGAAAATATTTATTAAATATTATTGTACATATATTAAATAAAGACACGTTTTTTTTCGAAAACTACTTTTAGATTTAGAAAATGAAAAAAACGTATCCACGTTTTGTAATCATGTAGCATTTGATATATTCATTTTACTTCTTTTCTATTTAAGATAATAAATCCACTTAGATCTATTTTTAATCGCCAGTTTTATTGAAGAATCGAAGGTCCGTTCGCTTTAATTACGAGCGCGGTGCAGCTCGTTGCGTTTATTGTCTCGTCGAGATACGAACTAAATGGGAAGAAGGATGAAAATGGGATGCGAACGAGGAAGATTCAGAATGAACAATGCAGTCGCGATGAGGCGGCCCTTAACCCTTCCGCGCCTAATGGCTTAGATATCAGGTCACCCCCTTCCCACCACAAATCGTATTCCTTTCTTAATGAGTGGTGTACTTAGAATTGCGCATTGCATTTTCGAAATTTGCCATATTGCAAGAAATTAAAATTTTAATTAAATGGAATACACAAACCATATAAAAACTGTATTATCAATCCCCATGATACATAAAGACAAATCTTCTTTGCTAATCTTCTTTATTATAATTTTGAGAGATTTATTGAAACATTTTACACAATAACTACTGTAACAATAAATTATAATCAATTTTATTAATTAATTATAATAAGTATAATCATAGATTTTTATACTGGACTATACATTTTTTATTACATTTCTGTTAAGGTAACAATATATACAATTTACTTCTTCATAATTAAGTTTTTAAATTTATATACTTTTAATTTGTTTTATACTTGTTGAGCCTTCTATTAATTTATTTTATAATCATATAATTATATAATAATATATAATATAACAATGATAGTAATAATTGTTACTAATTGTATTAATTGATGAATGTGTAAGTGAATGGTGAAAGATTATAGGTAACCTTATCATGATTGATACTCTCTCTCTCTATTAATAATAGGAAGACATTTATTAATTACTCAATGCATGTAAGTGAAGTACTATAATATATTAATTCCACGCATTAATTGCCATGTACATTATTATTCTCTTTGTCACGCTGAGGTAATGGCGTAATAACGCGATATTCTTCGCGAATGAGGTAATTCTAAATAATCGATCGGCCGATTCCTCGTGCGCAATTCTCTCGGGAGTGTCTCTTCCTCCTTTTCGCTCGGATAGACAAGAACAAAATAGTATCAATAGACAATAAACAATGCAGTAATCGTTGAATAGCATCATCTCACTAACGCTTACAGCTGATGATATTTATGATGGTATTTTATATATATTGCTTACAAAACTCTACGTAAATAATGAGTTTGCGAAAATGTAAAAGTATTTTATTTTCGAAAATCGTATCGATAATATATACATACACACACACACACACACACACACACATATATATAATAATTTGTTTTATATTTCACTTTTGTATTACAGATACCTACAGAGCTTCTGCAGTTCTTAATTTTCCAGTTTATCGATTTTTCATAATTTTGATAGTTATCGTATTAAGTATATATAAATAATATTCATAATCATATTGATATCGGTACTCTTCTTCTTTTATTTTTACTTTTCACGAAGATTACGTGAACTCAGCATTGCCCCGGTTATGACAGATAGCAAAAACGAGAATCGTCTAACCTTCTCCTTTTTTCCTTTCATTTCGTCCTGAATCTCCAGTTACTGCTCTGATTTTACCTTCGTATACGAAAAAGTGCAGGAACCGCGGTAATTAAGATAATTGGGGTAATAATTCCTAGCCAAGAGAGAGAGAGAGAGAGAGAGAGAGAGAGAGAGCGACGTCACGCGATACCGATGCTGATAATCATATTATGTACATGGTGCGCTAGATTTACTGTACTTCATTTCACTTTATTTGCAGATGCTTTAAAATAATAATGCAAATGCCGCTAAATAACTGTTAAATGTTTCATTTATTGAATAATCATGCAGTATAGTTCCATAATCAATAACCTAATTATTGATGAAATTTCATCTCTTGCTCAATTTTAAATCGATTTTATTTTAACACAGAATTTTCATGTCAAGAGAGTTTAATTGGAAAGATATTGATGTCAGTAGATCGATTTTAAATATCGATCAAAGAATTTAACATCCTTCTTTTTATGTCAGAGCTCTCTCGCATTATATTTAATTATCGCAATTTGATTTTCTACTTCGGAATAATGTTTCCTGAGGAAATAGGTCAATCTGATTTTAGCAATGCACTCGATCTTTTGTTTCTTCAATAGATTTTATTCTTGTTGAGATTTTATAAAAATATTTTTGAGTATTTCTCGCTGAATCTTTTTTATATACAACATTTTATAGCGTACGCTATCGGAAATTTTTCTTTTTCAGCTAAAGAGTATGTATCATCTTTCAGTTAAACTTTTGATATTCACATATACGGTGTATTTACGAATGGTATACCGACTATCAACGTACGACTTCGCTTTTTTTTAAGAAAGGGCAAAAATTGCGCAATGCATATGTAATATTTTGCTGTACGCATGACCGACGCTCTATAGATTTTACGTATACGCACACGCCGCTACAGTCATCTCTCCCGAAATAAATTGGATTTCGGTACCCTTGAGAGACAAGTACCATTTCCGGGTCCGCGTCCGCCGGAATGCACGCGGGAGAAATCCACCCTCGCGCCGCCCAGAATGACCTTACGAGAGTGTATTATGGAGGAGTTGTTACCGCATGAGGGCTTGAAATCCGGGCAAACAGCCATAGCACAGCTCGATATTCCCGTAAATATCGAGCACTATGCTACGAATTAATAAACTTATGTCGCTTAATTTACGCTTCGCGGTTTATTCCTGCGTTTGATAATGCGATAACGAAAATACATGTGACAATCAGATATCTATTACTATCTGAAGAATCCATTTTTGAAAAAAAAATTTAACAATTAATTGAAGAGAATCATTACTAAGATAGCTTTCGGAAAATTGCAGATATTTTTGCAAAAAGTTATGGTAATTATAAATGTCGGAATAGTTATAGGTATTTGGTAGAACTCCGCCGAGACGTAATTGCTGTTAATTAGATATATCTGTAGACATTCTCGTCACATACATTCATGCACGATATCTGCAGATAATTCGGAGGAATTTCTGGCGGCATCAATAATGAAGATGATTAGTTTAATCACTAATTAATTGGAGAGAATTTCTCTCGATATTTATAGTATTTATATGAATTCTATTTTTTTAAGAGTGATAATTGTAATTACGTTTAATCGCAATTATTGCTTAATCCTAATTTAAAATTATTTTATTTTCGATTTTACTCATGATTTCTCTGAAAATTATCTCGCACGGGACATTGTCGCACGCCATTAAAAAGTAGACGTATCGTATCGTTTAAATGAAAGGAGCGACACAATTGTATAAAAGAGGGATTAACATGCAGAACGTACGTTCTCGTGAACAGGCAAAACTTTGTTATCGATACTCTGGCGTTCAACAATATTCGCGCCAGTAGTATTCACCCTTGACGTTCGACACCGGGGTTGATAGAAGCTAGGCGAGTGACAGCTGTTCGTAAAAGAGATCAAGTGCATTTTACGACGGCGAGTTGTAGCTGAGTTAAAGACTACGCTGATATTAACGGCGTGAACGTAACAAGTTAAATGTTAACGCGTTAGTGATAATCGAATTAGCTTAGCAAAAAACTTAAAATTTATTTTCTTTTGCTCAGGACTATCGTTTTAATTTCGACATTAATTGTGAGTAAAAATAATGACACTAACATTTAAGACTTTAAAAATAAAGAGGCAATAATTTTTTATTTCTTAACATTTGAAACTGATAAAGCGCAATTATTAATAAATATATTACAAGCAGTACATGTTAATATTTGAAGTATAACAGATAATTTCTGGAACTTTATTACTTGATTATATAGCGATTTAAAGAAATACAATTATTATTTGAATGCGTAAGTTTTGGAACATGTAATATCATTTCTGTGAGATCTTCATATTTTATTCGAGCCTGACTGGATCAACAAAACGCAATAATATCCTTGCGTGATCCGAAATGTCACCCAGAGAAGGTTCATCCCCCACGCAAACGGTGCTGTTGCATGAGGGTTTGTAGATAATAGAAGGGTACTAGCCGACCGAACAAGAGAAAGAAAGAAAGAGAAAAAGTGAAACAGATAGAGAGAACATAGGGGGGGCTTTCAGGCTGGGGATGAGAATGATAGGAGGGTGAAAAAGAAGGGGTAGGAGAGAAAGCAATGGATAAAATCTGGGTCGCCCTGCGTCGCGTACAGCTCGAAAACTCGGTCAAGTTTTCTGCACCTGCAGGTCGAATGCCGAGACATTCGTGACAATCGTCATTGCCTTTTCGTGACGATCGTTGCCTTTCGATTTCCAATTTTTGCCCTTTTGTTCTTTTCCGGTTGTCGTTTTTTCCTGTACGTTTGTCCGGTCGGAAATCGCTTCGAAGAGAGACAGTAAAAATTGTTTTACACAGAGCGAAGGGCGCTTTATAAACTCTCAAAGGATGCTACGTCTAAGGAGAAAGACCGCGTGGAAATTTTTCTTATTTTAAGATACAATAGAGTTTGTATAAAAGTATGTAATGTGAATCTCTGTTATACTTCGTTACACTGTCTTTTGATAGTTTAAAAGGAGGAAAAACATCTAAAATTTTACGTTGCATCGCAAATTTAATTGTGTACAGAATTATTAATTTGTTTCTAAAAGTGAAACGTGCATTCCTTTAAAAAGAAGAAGAAAAAGACTAAGTAAAGTTTTTTTTTAAAGATTATTACAATCAGTCGTAAAAAAGTTGAAAATTATATAAATAACTATCTGAACTGCAAGTTTGAGTAAAAGGAAGAACCTTTCGCTTTGATTCGAAGTTTCAAATCGAGTTTGTATTGAAATCTCATTACGTCAAATCGCAAGTACAATATATATCGCAGTGGACAATAATCCTGAATGCAATCTTGTTATAGCAAAGTTACTTTATATATCCGTAAGAGCAGTGTTTTGCTCTATATTTGTAACGATGTTTGTTAAAATTTTATATATTGAATTTTATTTTATATAGTGTTAAATTATATCAAATATAATATCACAGAATTTTTTCTTATACTCAAAAGATATCCAGTCATATGTATAATACAGGATGACAATTGGAAATTAAATCTGTTATTTTATAATGAATGAGCAGAATAAAATGAATTAAATATTTCATTGTATTGAAAAAAATCCATTATTTTTATTGATACGTAGTGCAAACAAAAATATTTATGAATTTATTACCTTATAAAATTTATTCTTTTATAATGGAGAACTCAAATTTTTATTTCAATAATTTCGACAACTTTCTGATTATGTGTATAACAAGCTTATTATATTATACTTGTATAATTTGTATAAAAATCTATTATATACTTTATATAGGCATTTATATAAGCTCGTTATAACAAGATTCCAATTAACCAATATGATGGAATTTTGTTGTTTCTCCAATGCGCGAGGTTCATGTATGTGTCGAAGTTTTTTTCTATGTTTTAGCGCACGTCACGTGCTTGACAGGGTGGTAACGGCGGCGGTTAATAATATCAGATTAAAAATAGTGTGCGGATATTAATAAGGAGGGCTTTTTTTCACGGCACGGTGGAAAAACAGATCGATGAGCACGAATGTGCGAGTGTGACGGCTTCTTGCTTTCTCTTTTTTTTCAGAGATATCAATCGGACTGATAGCATCGATCGTCGTCAACTGGTTGACGTCATGTTTCGCGACATGAAAGCATGTATGTTGCCGGTTTTTCGCGGATTCCTGTCTTTGATAAGTATGGATAACTAACGCACGTTCTAAAAAAATCTGGTCGATCTTCTGCAGAGATGCATGATTTAATGAATTTCAACAAGATTTAAACAAAGAAACTCATGTAAACATTAGACTGATTATAAAAGAACTTATAGTAACAAATCTTTAAAAAAATTTTTGATAAAAAAAATGAGTTTTAACATGAGTTGTAGGTGATAATATCAAGAAGTATACGTGGAAAAACGACTTTTTTAAAATATTTAAAAATTTAGCATCTTGTTGTAGATCTGAAAATAATTTTGTTGGATCAAAATAACTATTGTAAACAATTTAAGCATGGTAGCAATACTGTAAAAAATATTCATATTTTATCAATAATTTTAATGACCCATTAATATGATTATTTATTTCGATAATTTAGTAAAATTATTTTCAGATTGCATCTAGCTAAATTTTTTTTAAGGTATAGAACTTTTAAAACATAGAAATGTCAACAAAACCAATTTTTTTAACGTATATATCATCGCGTTAGATACTGTATTATGCTATTTAATATCACTGTTATTATTCATATTATACGTGAAATAGTTGGGAATAAAATTTTTTCATAATACAAACTGTAACATATCATGCATTGTTATCTCCGTTACCAACGACGTATAATAAACCGGAATCGACACGAATGTGTACGACAAGAAATTGAGAAAGTATGAGAGCATGATATATGAGGGGGAAGGTCGACTGTTATTCAATCAAAATTTCAAAACACAAGTGGGAAGAGACGGACATGAGAAATGGACTACAATACCGACATTGAAAGGTGCAACAACAGAATAGAATGGACAGAATACGGGAATTGAGATATGGAAATATATATAACCGAAAGTGTAATAGAGTACTGAAATATTTAAAAGGAAAGATTAAAGAAAAAGATTTAAATATGCCAACGAGGAGAAGAAAAATTAGTATCGCGAAAAGCAAAGAAAGTAGACGTGTAGATTGCGTGGAATTAAAGTGGAAGCGTGAAATTGTGTTTAAATGGCGAAATAGGATTGGAATAGGATAGGCGAATAAAGATTGGATGATAATGGTGTGAAAAGAAAATTGGTGAAAAACTTTGTAGAAATTGGGGCCCTTATAAAAGCTTAAAAAAACGGGAAAAAAAGGATATTAAAATAAGAAAATTAAACAGACTTTTTAAATAAAGATAAAAATAAATATAAAAATAGCATAATGATACTCTTTTACATTTCAAATAGTTTTTATTATTATTACGGCGACGTTCTTGTAATATTTTTGGAAACACATATTAAAAATTATGTTGACTAAATGATATATAAATTAAAAACGCAAATACATTTATATTTTTAATATACGAAATAACTAAAAACAAACGTTTCGGGTCATATATATATATTTTCAATGTACAAAAATTATATAAAGTATTTTGAAAGTTTCATATATAACAGTTAATCAAAAGCAACGAACATTATTGCCAGACGCATTTTGGAAATCTTCTTAATACTATTTAAATTTCTAGTCAATGATTAATCTTGTCAATTATAAAATATAAAGATGTCCAATAATAAAGTCACAAAGTTATAAAACATACATGTTATAATAAAAATTAATTAAGAAATTTTGCAGCAAAATGAAGCAACCAATCTAGTTGATGACACATAAGGTAACCTTATCTATCAAAATTTCTTAATTAATTTTTATTATAACATATATGTTTTATAACTTTATGACTTTATTACGCTTTTGAGGCTTTCACGGGTATTTTCTTCGATTATACCAGAAAGTTTGCGGGTTATCACCGTGTCTTTCTTCATTATTAATACCAACGTTTCGTGAATCGTGCCGTTCACTTCATCAGGGCGGGGGGTGCGCTGATACTCTTTATAACTTTTTTATTGGACATGTTACATCTTTTTATTTTATAATTGACAAGATTAATTATTCTCATCATTAACTAGAAAAAATTTACATAGCATTAAGAAGATTTCCAAAATGCGTCTGGCATTCTCGTCTGGCGCTCCCGCGCCCGCGTCGCACAATAAACAACTAAAACACACATGTTACACAATGTTTTTATATTATTTATATTTCTATAATTGTTGTGCGATTCGTAGCGTTTATTTTATGAAGTCGAATTACATTAACCAGTTGGAAAACTTGATAATAGCCTTCGATCAAGATTGACTCGCTCGAGTGATCGGGGAAAATCAATAAACATCTGACGTGTTAAACAGCACCGATTCAAACACGCGGAAGTATGTTGACGTGGACCCCGTTTCTACGGCGATAACTCAAGAGAAGTTAAACGAAGTTTGTATCACTAGATGCGCATTATAACAATTATTCATTAAAAGATTGCTCGACCTGCTGTCCGATAACTTTACAACTACAAGAGAAAAGAAGTAATATTGTAAAACATTTTCATTTTGAAGCCAAATCCATTTAAGAATGTGATTAAATTGATTGTCATCAGTTACTATGACGAAAATATCAGATATTTTTAAAAATACCATATCAATTGTCGCAAATCTAAGGTTCATATTAGACTACGTATAAAAGATTGTGAATTGAATATTAGAATTCAACCAATCAGATAAGTTTAATTTTAATCTGTTTTGTTCTCACATTATCCTATCTTTAATTCACAATCCTTCGTATGTAGTCCGATATGGACTTAAAAGATATTTGTTTATTTTGGTACTTGAAGTCATGGAAATCGCTCTATAGCTACGTTTGCACAACGGTTGAAAATTGTTGGTACATTCGTGGTTGTCGACGATCCATTGTTGATGGTAAATAATAGCTCGTGCGTGCGGAAAGCAGACAATAATCTCGCGTTTACTGGAACGTAAAATCTGACGAGCGTGCGCATTAAACGAGGAGAAGAGACGGCGCGAGGCAATATTTTCCTCGAAGGAATGCGGCCTGGTAAATCGATTTTCCGCGAATGAACCTTAAAGTACGTGGCGAGAGTGCTGAATTCTCACCTCGATGGGTAGCTCGTAGCTCCCAGCGCTGGTATTAACATGACAGTTTCGGTTTCTCAGAGAGGAAAGATGAGTCTCGCGAGAAAGGAGAACTGCCGATGTTCATAAAATTTAACGTTGGATAATGAAGGTACGAAAAATGAGAACACAATAAAAACAATTAAAAGAAATTCTCATCGAATACCATAGAAAAATAAATTAATTATAATATTATCTATAAAAGAGAGATAAAGTGGATCTAAGTATTATAGGTACATCGTTACGAAGGAATGTAAATACTTCTGGGTTTCGCTTATCTTGTACATCTTAGGATGTCACCTTATCAACAACATGGGAGTAAATATTCAAGGAAATATTCAGAGAAGCAAGATGAACTCGATTGCTTATTACAACTAAAGTGCAAATGTTTAGGGAAATTTGTATTTTGATAAGAAGCAAATTATAGAATAAAATAGGATTAAAGTCTTATTAAACATGAATGAAAAATGTAATTTCTTCTATGAAAGTATTTAGTTTTAATTTTTTTCACTTTTTTCTGTGAAAAAATATATTTATACAAAAATTTGCTGTTTACTTACAACATTGTTCTATGTAGAATAGAGTCACGTTTAAACAATTATTCCAGGTGAACGAGAATAGCAATTATCCTATATCTTTTATCGTTCGACATTGACATTTATTTATACAAGATTTATCTTTCTTTTCATTTAATTTATTAAGTGACTTATCAAGAGTACTATAAATAGTAACTTGCAAATAGTGTAAAGCTATCTTTACTTCAATCGTCGTTTAACATGAATGATTATCTTTTCCGGAATACAGACTTTCTCTCGCCTTTAGCGATAATTATCAAGAATCTCATGAATTTCATTGTTGGTAAATATTATGATAATAGAACTGATAACGAAAAACTGATTTTTCCTTCCACTTTCCTTTGTCGTTCATAGCGAAGATAATCGTTTTCCCGGGAAAACATTATGTACAGGATATTATACCTTTTTCTCGCTTTCGGCCGGGAGGCGATCGTTGGAACTGAATCGCGTAAACTCACCCCTATATGATAAACGCAATCGGTCGCAGGATGAGACGACCATTGCAGGTGGAGAAGGAGATGGAGGAGGGAAAGTGAGGAGTAAAGAGGAAGAAGTAGGGTGCCGAGAGCGCTCGGATGTACGGACTATGTGGGGGAGATCGGGACAGGAGGGGTTCGGCCGGTTGGCCGTACGTATCACATCAGGGTGCATGCACCGAGGAGGGGTAGGCCGCGGCAGGCGGGGGTCACGGAGTACGCTGACCTACTGTTCCACATTCGTGCGCCGCGCGCACAGCAGCCTTTTCGAACCTCGTGGGGTCGAGGAAGAGAAAGAGGCGGAGGAGGGAGGAGACCGAGGGGGTCGACGAGCGAGGGGACGGGGGACGAACCCAGAAACCCAGAACGCTGCCCCTACACTCTCTACCGCTGCCGTCACCGCCGCCGTCGCTGTTACCACTGCCACCTCTGACAATCCCATCTCCCCTTTCCTTTCTGTCCTGTACTCATCCCCTCGCCTTCGTTCGCGGACTCCACAGATTTAAAGTCCTTCATACGCATTGAATCATACGAGCGCTCTCTCTCTCTCTCTCTCTCTCTCTCTATACTTCTTTGTGTTCGTCGAACATAGAGAAGAAAGGATAAGGAGGGAGAGCTGCTCCCAAAAACACATTATACATAGTGACTGATTTTATAGGCACGAGCGAACAAAATCGATCAGTACTTTATTACATCTTTAGTTGAAAAAGTCTAATTCCATGCATTCTCTTTTCCAAATGTGATATAATAATAAGGTATTAATTGATTAATGAAATTATTATATTGTTGTAGTCTAGCAAGAGGGAGGTGGCAGAGAGTTTGAATTTGGTGATCTATTTCCACGTTGGCGTTGTCTATAGTTTTCGAGAGTAACGTTATATGTGTTTTCGAGATGAATTGCGAGAGATTAGATAGTCATATAAGTCATATAACTACTTGTTCAAAATTAAAATATATTCCAAAATATATTAAAAATTCATAAACTTTCATTAAATATAAGAATTAACTTAAAACTTATCAGGAATTAAAAGGAAGTTGATCTCGGAGCAATCTCATGTAAACTCTTAGCTCATATACCTAACATCTCGATATGCTCTAAAGTTACAAACAACTTTTGATTGAAGTGCCAAAGCATATTCGTAGCTAAAGTTCATATGCAACAAGGCAGCTAAAAGATATTCAGAGTTTCTTGTTGATTTAACACGATTCGTGAAATAATAACATGACTTTGTTATTGCTTTTAGAAAACATACTTGAAAAAAAGACGATTTTATTGTATGATATATTTTCAAAAAATTTGTTTTATTTTTTCAAATATAACTATATGTACATATGCTTACACAATCATATAATTTACTAATTTAATTAAAACTAAGTAAACAAGGAGAATGGCGATTTAGGGGACTACATATGCAGTATATAAAATTCACACATAATTTTAATAAGCATTTGTGGTCTAGCTTTGACCGTTATTGGCTTTCTTCTCCTTGTTTGTTTATTGTTTATTAATTGTACGGTCTTAAAAAGATTTTATAGTATTTATTAAAACTAAGTATTTATTCTTACAATGAAATGCTCTTAATATTTTTAAATAAATGTTAGTAAAAACTAATTAAATTTCTTAGTAAAAAAACACAAATCAACAATATACTTAAAAAGTGAGAGCTTTTTCATGGCACGGTTGGCTGCACGTCTAATTAATTAAGTTCTCACGCGCGGGTGAGTTACGGCTATGTGGACGATGACTTCCCGTCGACGCGCGTGGACTTCCGGCCTTTCTACGAGGCATCAAGAAAACGGTCATCAGATAACGAGGCGCTGTGCACGTCGGAATTTATTGTGGCTGTTAAGCAGCGAATCGGCCCAGGCCGTTACCTCGTTTCATTCGCGGCAAGGCCAATTAACGCTCCTCGCGTATTGAGAGCATTGAACCGCCCCTCTTTTCTAGGGCGTTCTTTCATCTTGTTAAATTCCAATTAATTCCTTTGATCCTTGACGATCGCGCTTGTCTTAGTATTCCGAAACTTCAACGTGATCACGAATCCACGTGTACAAGACCTGATACAAGATATCTATTAAAGCCGTTAAAGTGTCGGGGTCTGAAACTCGTCGTATACGCGAATGCAGCGTGAAAAAGCTCATCCCTACCCTTGAAAAGTGAGAGGGCGCATGCACCGGCAACCCCGGCGATATCGGTTCTACCCACACAAACGAGAGCGAAAGCTCACATACATTCGTAAATTGACACCCACACCGATGTGCTTGCGAACACTGACACCTGGCGGTGCCCAACGAGTTAAGAGCTTCGAAAAAGCCCGCCAATTAAACTTGCGAGCAGATGAATGGAAATTAACATGAATTAATAGAGAAGGAGCTCATTTATCATCGGCTGAGTGAAAATATCATATAGAAAAATATATCATATAGAAAATATCACATATCGTGTAGAAAAGTAAAGAATAAACTAAACCGAGATAAATTAATAATTCATTGGTAGAAATGGATATTATTAGCTAAGCAGAAGAAAGCTCTCATTAAATGACAATATTTATTTATCGCTTTATGCGGTCGCGCAAAATATTCCAGCTTGTGGAAAATTTCGCTGTTTGATTTTTCAACAAATCTTATTATTTTTTATCTACTTCTTTGATTTGGACATTTCGCTAATTTATATTTTTATATCTAAAAATATAACATAAATAATATTTAAAATTAAAATGTAGTTATATATTCGAAAATAATGAAAAACAAAGTATAGATATTTGGTTATTATTTTATCTTTTACAATACTCGCTAAAGATAAATGATACATTTTTATTTATAATGTTTAAGTGTAAATTAAATTAAACATCAAAGATTTACGAAAAATTATTATTTTTTTATGTGTTATGTTTTATAAACATTAAATAATCTGGATAATATTACAATATATTTATGTAAAATTATTCGTAATCCGAAAAGATGTACTTTCTCTTTACAGTGTAATTAATACTTGAGAATTAAATTTAATTAATACTTGTAAATTGAAAAATTGAGTCAATGTATTTATACATTAACAATTTTAATCACTTTTAGAGTTGAATTAATTTTTTAAGTTTAGTAATGTATGCACTTCAATAATGAGATATTGATTAAAACATTATTTAAACTTTTTAAATGTGTATCTATTATCAATTTTATAAATGTCAACATAACTGACGTATATTAGGAATAGTTTGTAGGTACATAGTCTTTCTCAAAGTATTTACATGCAGCGTAATATCGCGTCACTTATGTCCGCTTATATCTAATCAGAAATACGAAAACCTTATCTTATACATCTATCAGTTTTATATAACACAAATTCAATGAATTAATTATGACATTTAATTCTGAATAAATTTATTAGAAAGTTTATCAGCGTTGCATTAGTAAAAATTAATTATTAAATGTTTCCAAAAATTACTCTCTGTGCTCCAATATTTGATAACTTAGGTAGTATAAAAATGATATTTGAAACGTGTAAGTAATATCGATTATGATTTTATCATTATTTGGAAAACATATTTAGATAAAGTTAATTAATAATCTATGCGTTATTAATTGTTACTCCGTAAGCTTAAATAATACTTGTATAAATTATTATTTAAACATAATTTAATACGACTTAATACAACGGATTTATTTAAAGACTGCAATAATATATATTCCGTCTCTAAAAATTAGAAAAAAGAACAGCTAAATAAAATCATCTTTTATCGAAGTACACGATAAAAACTCTTGAGATGCCTTTTGTCGAAGGTAAGCCCAGGGTATCGCTTTAAAGAAACTCGGTCCTGGCGCCCTCCGAATGGGGGTTAATACGTAAGCGCGACTGAGAGGGACTCGCTAGAGGAGTGCGAGTGAGTGCAAGCTCATCCAATAGAAAGGGACATCTAATGGAAGGTCAGACGAAGAAGGAACTATATCAGAGAGGAATGAAGGCTATTGGAAGGAGAGGGACGGCGATTCCTGGAAAGAACGAGCAAAGCGTTCTACGCGACGAAGAAGACTGCCGTGTCATGCTATTAGCGCGAGAGTGAGAGCTAGACTTTGTTCAACGGAGGAGACTACGTCAGTGTAACGGAGACAGTCTGGTGATAGTTAAATAGTTGCGAGGGAGATAACGACATGTAGAAGGGGGCCGAAGTTATTGGTAAGGAAGACAGAGATTGTTAGCGTGACAAGGATGAGTAAACGGGCAAAGGGTGGGCGAAAACGAAGAGACGGTAGTGGTGGAAACGCTAGAAATGGTGAGGGTGAGAAGAGGGGCGAGAGGACAGCTATGAGGGCCGAGAGAAAGACAGAGAGAGAGAGAGAGAGAGAGAGAGAGAGAGAGAGAGAGAGAGAGAGAGAGAGAGTGTGTGTGTGTGTGTGTGTGTGTGTGTGTGTGTTGTGTGTGTGTGTGTTGTGTGTATATGCGAGAGTGACGGTCGGGTGGTGGTGGAAGAGCGAGGGAGCGTAGTCGAGCGACCGTCCCGCTGTGGCCACGAGCTCCGACGCTCGGGGAACGTAGGTAGTGTGTGAACTTCCGGCCGAGTGAAGCGGACAGGAGTTGTAGTTATAGGGAAGGTGCCGTTGAAGTCGAAGTGATAGAACGTTTGTGTGGATTGCGGAGACGTGTAGCGGGTTCGAACCAGCTGCTGAAGCTGTAACGGAGGAGCGGCTGAACGCGAGTAGCGGAATAGGTGCAAGAGACAAGACAGAAGAGAGAAGAAGTGGTTGGTGGTTAGTGCTGGTACGAAAACAGGTCCCGGTTCCATTCTCGTTCTTGCCTCGTAACACAGGTCGGGTCAGTATTCGCCCGTCGAGTGCTCACCGAGTGCGCGCGAAGTTGACTCGCGGAGGGTGACTCTCCCTCGCTCGCGGGGGTGTACCGCACCTCAGTAGAAAGGAGAAAACGCATCCTCGTGTGAGAGAACGAGTTCTCGCAAAGAAAAGGAAGCGTCGGGCTTGTTAGTTCTCTCCTCAATCAATCTCGCGAATTTCGATACTTCCTCTCCCTCTCTCTGTCTCTCACCTATCTCTCTCGTTTCTATTTTTTTTTTTATCTTTTCGATTTGTCTTTCGTCGTCGTGTTGTTGGTGCCGCCGGGACCGTGACGGTCGCCGGGGTGTTTGTTATGCGACGGTGGTACAGTGGCGGTTGACGACGACGACGACGACGACGACGAAGAGGAAGAAGAAGACGAGGAGGAGCGCCCGCCGCCGAGGAGGACGTGGACGGGGAGGAGGCGGCGGAGAAGGAGGAGGAGGAGGAGGAGGAAGAGAACGGGGAGGAGGAGGACGAGGACGTGGCACAGGAGGCGAAGCAACTAGCCGTTCCTCGCCGTCGTCGCGAGAGGAACCGTCGAGAGTGTGCTCTGGTGCGTCGCAGGGAGGGAGGAGGAGGGGAGGGAGGCTCGAAAGGGAGGAAAGACGACGTCGACGACGAGGAAGAAGGAACGGAAGAAGAGAGGCGGCGGACGAGGAGGTGGAAGACGAGGAAGAAGAAAAGGAAGGTAGTGGCTGTCGTCGTCGCTGCCGGTGGTCGTAGTGCCCACTCCGAGGAATCCGAGAGAGTTCAGGGCTTGGGAGAGAGGATCCCCCCTCTCTTCACTCTTCTCTCTCTTTCTCTCTCTCTCTTTCTCTTTCTTTCTCTTCGCTTACTCTGACTGTCCCGTCTCTCTTTCCTACTGATCCACTCATTCTCTCTCTCTCTCTCTCTCTCTCTCTCTCTCTCTCTCTCTCTCTCTCTCATTTTTCCGTTCTCTGATCTCTTCTATCGGAGGAAGAGTGTCATTGATTGCCGTGAAACAAGAGAAAAATAATCCGGGCGAAAAAGGAGCGTAGAGCGAAAAAGTAAAAGGGGTGCGAAAGGTGCTACGTTGGTGTTATTTTCCCCTCCCCGTTTCCGCCCCCCCCGCCCCCCTCCGCCTGCCCACCCGCACCCCTCGCCGGTGTTTCGAAGAAGGGGGGTTGGTTGTGCACGTCGATCGCCGGGGTGCTGTCGTGAGTGTGCAGTGTGCAGTTTGCCCCAATTTGTCTGTATATCTATCCTCTGTTTTTTTTCCATTTCTGTAAAGTGGTGCCACAGCACGAAGAAGAGGGGATCGCCACCACCGGGGCAGAGGCTCGAACGCATGTAGGAACATGGCCGCATCCAGCCCCTGCCTCCCTCTAGAGGTGAGTCCGGTGAAACGGAGCAGGTTTCCATTCTCCCATAATAAGCTCGCGCTTATTGTTTTTACTTTGATTTCATTCGTAAAATTTTTGTAATTCAATAAACTAGTTTGAAATTTGGTTGAACATCATCCTCGGTACCAATGTCAACGAGTTCATGCGCTCGCCAGCATGCCGCTGGCTGGATGGGATGTCTCGGCCATCGCAGTGGCCACGTTTGAGTCAAAGACTAACCTTTAAACTAGTTTCACACAACGTATCGAAATGAATTATATTTTCACTTCGCGTTGATTCTATTCTATTTACAATAATCACCATTCGACAGTTGTCTTTTTCGCAATGGCGACCTAATCGTATGTGCGTAACGAAATATCTTGTAACAATGTTTCGTAGCAATATTTTCTGACTAGTACTCGCAATATAATGATTCACGGTTCAATTACAGTATTATAATCGGGCTTAATTGACTATTAATCGTCATCCTCAATTTCCTATGCGTAATTACATGTTAAAAGCATCGATCTCACGTTGCGTTTCCTCTTTATAAATATTGATATAATCATCATGATCCACACGAACTTATGAAATATATGAAATCGGCATTAACAAAGTATGATTGCGGTTTCGCTCGAAACAATGCTCGAAACTTGACAACACAGTTTATAGGACAATGATGATCCGAGTGAAACTGGCTTTGTATCCTATTAATTCACTTGTACTCTTTAAATACACGCGTTACAATAGTGAATACAATGCTCACGGAAATTCTCGTCCTTGTTTCGAGACATTTCGTTCTCACAACGATCTCTCGACACAAACTCTCTTCGACATGAAACCGCAACGTTGCGAATCGTTTGAGAAACCTCTCACCAGTTTTCTTCTAGAGACAATTTAATAGTATACAAGAATATAAATTTTTTCAACAATTGCCATAGGTGACAACAAATTGAGAAAATGAAGTTAAAATATACACTAAACGTCTTCTTTTATCAAAATCTTTTATAAAAATAATAACATAAAACTTTGTATATATGTATATATGAAAATATAATAAATAAAAACATATATATAAATGGAAATATAATATAATAAATATAGATACAGAATTCGATATATGCCATGAGTACTATATGGCTGTGACTCGTGATATATTTTTCTAAATTTTTTCACCGTATTTACAAAAAAGTTTCTTTTTCTAAAAAATTTTTTAGACTATAACGCATACAGGATATAACAAATTTTGGTAGGATATTTAAAATTAGATTAGACTAGAATTATCTCTATTTACAATTAATCAAATCACAAACGCGAAAGTTCTAAAATTAATGCTAATTTATATTATAAATGATCACAAAGTTTCTGTCATCGCGTTAAGAAAAAAACATGAAGAACTATAAATTATAGATATCTATCGAAAATTTACTCTTAGGCATTTTTTGCTTAGATTACAATAATACTGAAATGGATTTCTCTCATTTGGTTCTCTCTTGTATAAATTTTATTATAATAACTTTTTCTTTAATCATGAATTTATTATTTGGTATCATTTTTATATTAAGTCAGTCTTTATCTTTAAAAAAATTTTTAGTATAAAATATGTTCTTTTTTTAACTTTATTCTTGTTATTTTTATTTTACATATTTTACTTTTAATAATGTTATTGCTATACTAACAGAGATAAATGAAATTATATTATATTTATATATTAAATTAAATTATATTATACTTATTTATTTACGGTTAAATTAAATTTAATATCCCTTTCTTTTTCTGTCTCTCTTTCATTTTTTAAATGGGATGGTCTCATTTATTTTGCTTGTGATCAATCTTTTAGCATATCAATTATTGGGACTGTTTTGTCATCTTCACCAATAAAACAGAACAGAGCAGTTAAATAGTATAAAGCGCTTCTCAGGGAGGATTCATAAAAGATATGAAAAGGATCCTTTTATACAATGCTTGTCATCGTTCCACCTTACGTTGTTATTCGTAGATTTCCTTCGTTTTGTTCATCTGCAATTGTGCGCGCGCGTCTGGATTTGCAATAAATTAAAGAGCGTTAAAAGAAGTTCATCTCAGGTCTCGTTCCCATGTTTTTGCAAAGCACGTGTTTTGGAAAAATCAATTAAATCCTCAAATCTAAGAAAAATTATATAAAATCAATATCATAAACTTTATAATTAATTAATTTGTCTGTTATATCATTACACACATACTTAAAAATATTTAATTAAATTTTTTGTTCTGTATTTAATCTAAATAATTGTTATAAGCTTAAATATAATGTTACGTTTATATGTATGTGTATATATACAAGCATTATATATATTATATATATAATTATTATAGAAAAATCAACGTCGAAGAATTATACAAAATTATAATGAAGTTGTACATATTAAGTATATTTAAATTTATTTATATGTTAACAATCTTGCAAAGAGAAATTAATTTTATAGCATATAGAATTTTTAAAAATTGAATATATTTTATACTATAATAACTTAATAAAAAAGAAATTCGCTCCAATCAAATTTTATTTTTGCATTCAAGTGACTGAAGTTGTGATCAATTTCCCAAGAGTACTCTCTAGAGCATCCCATGAAGTATTTGCGACGAGTGTCACTTTTTGATTTGGTTAGTGGATAACGAGGATACTTTTAATGCGTGTGGTCGTAAGAGAGATTCTTTCTGGTACGACTTTCAAAGTTTACGGAAAGTTTTAATCCATAAACAAAATGCTCATGGATTAAAGGGAAAGAGAGAAATATATAAGTATATTCTTATTGTGTTTTCTGCTGTGTGTTTACATCTCTATGAGAAAACACAACATAAAATGAAAAAAGAAAAACAAAATAGCGACTAGAAATTAAAGAATAATTATAACAATTAGTAAGATTTTCAAAAGCCTATTTAATAGTTTCATGTGATATCCTTGAATAGGAAAACACAGATCGGTTTGTCAACCAAACGATCATTCAAGGCAACAATAATACTACACATTGTTTGAAATTTAGAACGTTTATATCAACGTAAAGAGATAAATTAAATTACAAATATTTTCACATTTTACTGATAAGACTATGATATACTAAATTGATGTCAATACGTCCTTTGTTAAAAAATACAACATATATGAAACTGTCTAGTGTCAACAGTAGGTAAAGTCGATAATGGTCAGCCATGCGCCTGCAATAATCACACGTTGCAATAAAAAAAAAAAAAAAAAATGACAGTGATTTTTATTTTTTTCGATAATTTGTCAAAAATATAGCTTTTCAACATCAAATCTTTAATTAGTGTAACACAGGAAATTAATTCTTCGTTTAAAGCACACTGCCGCTATAACGCAGACTACACTTCGAATTATTGTTTGTCTCCCTTTAAATCCCGTGGGAATTTGTTTTACGTGTATTTATCGCTTTCATTAAGGCAGTAGGCGACCGTGCATGACACGCTGTAGATCGTCCGCACGTATTTCTCGAAACACTCTGGTTTTTGCGCTCTCGGCAGAGGTATTTACGTGTATGTTCTAATGACATTTAATCTGTTATCATGCTCCCAGCAGATGTTGCTACTCGAATAATTCACCTTTCTTCATTTGGCTTTGTCCTTCACATGTTATTACGATTTCTCATTTTCTTCTAATTTTTAACAGTAAATATATACGATAGATAGTATATTATTTTCGACTTTTTCCCCATTTACATTAATAGTGCATTGCATTATTACGATTAGAACATTGTGAGTAGTTATTATTCCATTTTTTATTCACGTAGGAAAGTCAACGAATCTTCGAATTATGTGTGCTACGAAGAATGAAAACTTACAACTTTAATCTGTTCGGCCATGATAGTAACACACGCCACCATAATAGTATTAAAGGTTTTTAGCTTAATGAAAATAAGTAGATTAATTTTACATTGGTATTGTGCCATGTATATAAACTATAAACGCATAAATTAAACTGTAACTTTTATCTGATCTGTTATCCTCGTTTTATCGTTAAAAATATGCGGGTATGAACTTTTTGTTTCATCTTTGTACAAATTCCAAACACATAACTGGAAGGGTTTAGGATTTGGTTAATGAGCGGAATTTCATCTTGATTATTAACTAACCTAAACTTGGAAACAGGTCTCATAAGATAACTACTTTGCAGTAGTATTATAGTAAGAGTTATTATGTAATATTATAATAATAGTTATAACAAAACGAGAGATTTCTCTCTCTCTCTCTCTCTCTCTCTCTCTCTCTCTCTCTCTCTCTTTCCATCTCTCTCTCTCTCTCTCTCGTTTTCTTCATATTAATATATAGTTATTAAATTACTTTAATCCTTATGTTTTTCTATTTATAATATATACTACAATATTTTTATTTACTTTTACTCAGTTTTATAAATTTAGAATGTTGCTTACTATTTTAAAATGTTAATGTAAAAAAATTTTAATTTTTCTTTTCCGACTTTATTGAATTTAAAATTTAATTAAAAAAATTTTTTTTTTTATTTCAGAAACATTGTTCTCTTATATTCCTCTCGTAAATTATTTATATTTTTATAATATATCTTTATAAATTGATATACGATTCCGAATATCTAACTTCATTTAAGTAAATCTTAACATTATTTTATATTTTACCAAATAATTTATTAAATTTTAATTATTCCATCACTACTTTACATGTCCCATTATTATAAAACACCTTACATATTTGATACCTTTGTTAACGATCAACCACATTAACTAGTGGACTGCAAATTTAATTTAATTTGACTTTCGTCTAGATTAATTTATTAAATATTGGCTAATCCTTCTTTGATATACCATAAATGCTTTATGTAACTTTCATCAACAACGGCTTGGTGATCGTGTCAAACGACCGTTTCTTCTCTCGCGTAATCATGTTTCTTCGTGTATCATCCCGGTCTCCCGATTCGATCGATCAGTTCCCTACAGCACGCACGAATTCTGAAATCATCAATCCGCGAAGGAAGCAATCGCGCTCGCGAAGACGAAATTAGAAAGCGACGCGATGCGATGCAACGCGACGCAACGCGATGCGCCGCGTCGCGACGCTCACGAGCGCGACAAATCAATTTCTGGCGCACCGTCGACCGACCCGATTTCCGCGCATTGTCGTGTCGCAATTCGATAATTTCCACGCCACGATAATCTTACTGTTGCAGTTGAGGGATACATAATATATAATAATAACAAAACATGAAAATATATGAATGCGCGGTGCTTTGCGAGGTGCTATAAGCTTTACTGTAATCTATAATCACCAAAGGGGAGTGACAATAGAGAAGTTGTTGAAATTAAATAGCTATTATTTTGTAATAAATGAACAAAGTGAAATAAATTAAACATATGATATAAAAGTTGACGCATATTTCAGTCATATATCATGGTTCAATAACATATATTTTCGTAATAATGAAAATACAAATTTGCGTATCTATTATATCAAGGCATTTTTGAAAACTGTTATAAATACACACACATTATTAATTGTAACTGTTCTTTAAAGAATTCCAAGTAAATCTCTTTCATCGAAGTAAAAGTGATCTAACCTACGAGTATGTTGATTAGTCACAATTTACTTTTGATGCAATTGGACTGTTTACCGCGCTATTTTTTGTGTCAGTCTAGATTTGAAATAATTTAAAAGAATGCAGTTAATTTAAATAATGTACCTACTTTATTAATTGAAACATTATTGAAAATGTTTATACGAAAAAATTTTATTTCATATTTTCAATTGATTTTTACGTGAGGATCACTTTCTTCCAGGTTGTATTATACTACAATTTCCGAAACAATATATCCTGTATATATCATTCAAATGTTCAGTTTTTTTCATAATTTTTTCACAAGTTTATAAATATAATTTCTATACAATATGCATGTTGATGAAAACTAGTGGTTTGTTACAAAGTATTTAATTAATTTTAATTTGTTTGCTCATTATATAAAATAATATTGTTTAGTTTCAGCAATTTCTTCTCGATTGTTAATCTATATATATGTAACAATTTTTAAACATCTTTGTTATAATAAATTTCTGAGAAAAAATATTCAAAACTTTGTGATAAATTTGTCATTAATAATAATAGTATTGATGACTATCGATGATAATTTCAGTTATAGTATAGAGTTTGATTGAAATGTAATACATAAATAAGTATATAATTTTTAGTTAACGATAAGCTTATTAGAATTTGTTAAAGATTGTCCAATCCTACTTGACAATTTACAAACGGTATTCTAAAATCTGAAGGTATTATTAACTGATAAAGAAGACTCTTTTTATACGTTATTTATTATTCTAAAATTAAAATAAGTTTATATAAAAAAGTATTGGCACTTAAAATATTATACGCTTTCGAGAAATATGTTCGCTTACGTAAATTGCAATCACTCAGACCCTCTGCCGCTTTTAGAGGTTGGCAGGCGTGGGAGTACGTAAGTGCCACGTGTGAGAAGCATAGAAGGAGTGGGTTTTCAGTTGATAAGTCCGATTCTTTCTCTAAGCTAGGACAACGACCAATACCAATTTTAAACATAGCGGCATTAAACTATATTTTAACGTTGCTCGTACAATTTTTTTCTTACTGTTAATTATAATGAATATTCCATTAAAAAAATTGAAACAGCAGTTTAATAATAATAGTTTTATAGAAAAATACTTAATTGACTGACTACCACCTAATTGACATTTAATAATTGTAAAATTTCTCAAATTACATCTTCTATAACAATAAACATTATTAACGTTTTGTTATTATAAATTAAATACAATATGCGATTAAGACTCAATTATATAATCTATCTAAAATACTTTTTTGTATTATCATTCATACATTTATTATTATATTAAATATTATTTCTGATAAAGGAATTTTTTATAATAAAACAAAAACAATTGCATGAGAGTTGCAACAAATTGCACTGTTTTTTCAATCATGAAAGTTTAAATAAAATCAAAATAGCTACGCGTTACTCTGAAATCAGTGCAGCTAATACATATTGCTTCACTTTGGTATTCTAAAGCTGGACTGCTTGTTCCGATCATCTCGAAAGCCGGTACTGCCGACGGCGACGTCGATGGAATCGCGATGGTGGACGTTGTTGGCGACAGGAGTGGTGGAAATGGCGGTAGATAGAATGAAAGGGAGGGATACAAGTCGCTCGATGGAGCAATGAGGGGCTAAGAGGACGAAAGGGCGGCACATGAATGAAACGATCAATAGATATAAGTTACTTACTTGCTCTGTTGGTACCTATCTTCGGCTGTTTGATAACAGGTGCTTTGATGAACTATTATTATGTAATTTTATAATAAATGTTACTAAAATGAATATCATTAAAAGTAATTTATAATAATTAATAAAAATTAACATTGTGCTTAGTGATATAGTTTTTTTAATGATTATTTAAATAAATATTTTAGATGAATAAAAGGATTCAATTTTTAATCAAACAGAATGCTTTAAGACAGCAAAGTGAATACATAATAAGTAACGAAAAAATTTTATTAGTCTGAGCTGGATCTTAATGCTTAAAATAATATTTTGGTATGAATTATTGTTGTATACATATTCAGTTCTACAGCTGCGCACCGAAATCATTTTTAATCTTTAAATGCAATTTTGAACCGAATTAGGTTAGTAATATCACAAATTAAATTGTCAAACAAATTGAATAATATTAATGTAAATAAGCATCCTAAAAAATTAAAGATAATTTAATGTTAATAAGTATCTTCAAGCTGTAAATAATTTATCGCGAAAAATATCGCCTCAACCAAGATTACAACCTGAATCTTACATTCAGTGACGGATATCTTGATCAATTTGACCACTGATGCTATTGTAATATTTTGTCGCAATAATTTCCAAAAATTTCAAAATTCAGAAACTAATTTGTAATTTTAATTTTTTTCAAGCTTATAAGAAAAGTTTTTTTTTTTTATTAAAATAAAATTATAATTTATATATTTTTTTCTATTTTTTAATACAAAGAAAAAATAGTTACATTTATTACAAATATACGATATATATATATATACATATACATTGTATATAAGACAAACAATTTTTATTTATTTTAAAAGTTTTTCAACGAATGCGTAGAAACTTTTAAATGTAACGCAATCGTGTAAATAAATGTGTTTGGGACGCAACACGATTTTTCTCTTGTAATTCTGACTATTTTCAATCAATACAGAGCAATTAAAAAGATTTAAGCTACTAAATCAATTAAAAAGCAATTAAATATTTTAATTTTAAATAAATTTTAAACAATCATTCTTTTTAGTTTTAAAGAAACATCGCAATGTCTGACCACTGTATGCAATACGTTTTCTGCATATATGAACTCTCTATAGACATGATCTGATTTATTCCAATTTTTCACGATATTGCTACAGTCGTTATATCAAACCTTCTTGCATATAAAATCACTTTTTCTTTCTAATCCCTTTTTGCCCAAAGTATTTCCGAATATATCACATAAAAAGAGAATTGTGTGTGTGTGTGTGTGTGTGTGTGTGTGTGTGCGCGTGTGTATAATATGCGAAATAGTACATGAGAAGACAAGGGTGATTCTTTTTTACGAGAACATCATTGTTTTGAAGTTTGCCGGTCAGATGGATAGGGTAAAGTTAATTTTTTTTATGAATCATGCTGCAGCGCTATGCGTGTACACGCCTTAAAATCCTTCGTAGATAATGAGATTCGCTGATTCCCTTAGGATTAGGCAACGGCTAGGACACTTTTATGGGCCTGTCGCGTTATCACTCACTAATCGTAACCTAGTTTTAACAGCTCGGATAACGTCATTTAATTTGGTTAACGCAATTGGTTGCGCCATTTCCGAGTAAATACAAGCGCTATGCGTAACAAATAAAAATTCATGTAAACATGCAATTTGATTTTAGCAACAATGAAATTTCCATACAATAAAACGTATGCTAACAATTTTTTATTATTAATAAAGATGAAATGTTAATAGTATTTTATAATGACATTAAAAAATGTACGCAATGAAAGGGCTTCAATCTCTCTGCTCTTGTAAAATGTATGTATTCATACTTCCACATTAATTATCATTATTAATAATAAAGCGTTAGAAATAATTTCGTAGCATTACATGCACATAATACATTTGTATGAAGATATTAATTGTAACATAAAAATCGCATTTATCTCGGGAATAAATTTTTAGCCGCGCTGCAACTTCGGATACCGATTGAGGTTCAGCAAATGGCAGAGTGCGGTAATTATCATTACCGGGAAGTTAAGTGCAACAACAATCGAATATCACGCACGTCGTGCGTTTTCCAGCTTTTTCGAAGACGCCTACATTCCTCGCGTAGCGTTTTTGCATCGCGCCCGATTTAATGTAGTTTACACTGGAAATATGACTTTTTCGCTGACATTTTCCATAGCTGGTGTAGCGTAGGTGAAAGCACTGTAATCAAATACAGCGGGATAGCGTGACTCTTCGATCTGCTCCCGGATGCTTTCCGGTACTTAGCGGCGTAGGTGGACGAGTGGGTAATCTATAGTTCCGCGGCTAAATCTTCGTGAATTATTGCGTATATCACGGAAATTGGACGATATTTATTGAGAAAATGTCATGTACAGTGGACATTTTTCTGAACTCTGTGAACCTGGCATTAGTGACACAGGATTTGAAGAGAGTATAGACAAACATTTATTGTTTGGTGAATTAATTTGTTACTTCATAGTATAACAATAAATAAATAAATATATGTTTTTGAATTATTGTTATTATTATCAAGATACTTAATAATAAATATTATAATATATTGACACCATAAATCAGATGTGATTGACAATTTTTTATTATATAATTGAATTACTATTTAAATATAATTTAAATCGCTAATATCTTCTAACGCTCTATTTTTGCATTTAAAATAAAAATTTATTAAAATTTATCTTTGCATAACTGAAAAAAAATATAATCTTATCATTAATATATATAGTTTTAGATTTATTAGTTCACAATACTTAATTTTAAATATTTTATTTGTTAGGTTTTTAAGGAAAATGTTAAGGAAAATGATTTAAATTATGTGTGTTTAATAAAAATTTTTAATAATAAAAAAACACTCTATTCACTAATTCTTTCTATTGCATTATTCCTAAACTTAAGTTAGCTATTCTTGTAAATCGGAAAAACTTTCCAGATGCGGTCTGTCCTAGTTCTTTGTGACTTCAGTGCGAGCATACGTATGCGTATGTGTGTATGTATGCGTGCGTATGCATGCGTGCTCCCTCTCTGCGTATATTCTGACCCGCCGTTCGAGAAAGAGAGATACTTCTAGTAATATGCTCTCTCTCTTTCGCTTTTACTGCGTCCGCTGCTACCGTCGTCTCGTACCACTTGGCAAATGCTGGAGACGTGAAGTCGCTCCGACTGACCTTACTATTGACAAGGACGTTTCCCCTGATTTATTAAGCCTGGAGCGACGTAAGGAAATGAGCTGCTCTTCGTACGATAAATACTCTCAATGGGGAAGAATTTACGTGGGAATAAGGACAAGGGCATGGGCCCTTTTTTCAAGATTTCAGCTTAAGAAGCGAAATTTTTTGCGTATGCTGTCAGAATCAACATTCATAATGCCGATGACAATTTACTGGATTTGAATATAAGGATTTCAGCTCCGATATTAGGTACATATAAATAGAGGATATAGATTGCGGGATGTACTTACAGAAAACGGCTTGTCATGGAGACCTGTATATGTACTACGGAAAATAGTGCCAATCATATTTTAAGCAAAGCAACTCTTAAAGCGGCTCTTAGACGCTCAATATTATTATATATATAATTATTTTGTACAATATTATTAATGCCTGTAAACAATTTAAAATAAATCGTCTGGAGATTCAAATACAGCTTTCAGATGATCAATAATGTTGTGCAATATTAAATATTATAATACAATAATATTAATTGTTTAGAAACTGCATGCAAAAAAAAACGAGCCTGATAAAAATTATTCAATACGAATTTGTAAACAATAAATGTTTTATATTAAAAAGACACATGTATAAACTGATAATGATATAACCTAGTACTCTGAAGACTACATTTATATGAATTGGTAGCTCAAGTAATGTGAAATGATAACTGAAGAATGTGATAAATAGAGCTATTTGTATAAAGGATCTCCTTCGTATACCAACCACGTATGTTGACGCGCGTGTTCTATGGAGACGAATAATTTTTCTCTTCAATTATCACGGACAACTCGAGGCCGAATGTAAGCTACATTGTTTCCCGAGCAAATGTTATAGTTCAAGGACCGCCACGCACCGAGCAACGAGCCGCGGATTCTGATATCGGCGCCCATGAAATTTATCGTAACGAGATAGCGTTGCTAATTCATAGTTAATTCAGGGAGACCACATTTTCGATGCAGCTCGCATCTCCTATTCGGAACGGACACCACTCGAAACACTCTCGATGCTTCGAACCAATCGCGGTGACGGATGGCGTCAGGACTTGAGTGTCTTTACCAGAGCATGTGTCATCAGAGAAAGCGGTAGTTCAGTTTGAAACCGCAGAGATCTATCATTCATTGACATTGTTTAAAATGTAGAAATTAATTATATTTCAGGATAATAATACAGACAATGGAAAATATCTACTTGAATGTGATATATGTAGATATAAAATAATAATCATAATATACTATATATAGGTATATATATACAATATATGTATATATATATAGTAATATAGATTACTGATAAGTTAAGTGATAAAAGATAAAAGTGTTAAACGTTAAAAGATAAAATTTGTTGTAAATTAATTTCTAAAAAAAATGTTTGAGAAAACTTTGCTTGAAAGAATTTTAGAAATATTTTTTTGCTTGTTTACTTTTTCTTCAAGCAATTGAATGCCAATGATCAATTGAAAGATTCAAAGACATTTAACATTGCGTTTGGACTGTGTGCGATTCAGTGGTAGAGATGTCTCCTTGAAAGAATTTTCTGGTCCATTTCTGTTTAGCGAAAATGCGGAAACTCCATAATTTTAGTTTCAAACTCTCTAATCTCCAACATCGAATATCTTGCTAATTAAATCTGAAATTAAATTTCCGTTCGTGAGCGCACGAGAGTATAAGATTACATGAATATCTTGAAAAATAAAATTTGTTACTTATATTTAGCACTTACAAAATTTAATTTATCGAATCATATTAGATCTGAAATTCAATTAGTAAATTAATTAACCATTTCAGTTATCAGTAAGATATTTAATGTTTAAAAAAATGTTATGACAGATAAGATGACGTTTTATTAATTATATTTATCCTAGAAATTGATAGAAAACATTTTTTACTGTTATTATCCCAGTTTATCTAAATTCTCCATACCTATATTAATTTTGTATATTCGACTGCAAAACCATTTATTTTATAAACATCTTAAATATTAATGTTCCATTTAAGATTCTATCGTTTATCACCAAGTGCTCGTTCGATGATTTGTGAAATAATGTATAATAGTAAATAGAAGACAACAAAAAACATATATCTACCGACGTCACTAATGACCATATACGTAAAATATGAGCAATGGTTATGCGAGTCGTAAAATTCTCAGAAGGTCCAAGAATTCCTCTAAATAGGTCATCCAGAATACGTAGGAAATTCAATGAAAGTGAAACACAAAAGTAAAATGTCAAATTATATTTTATTTAGGTAAAGTAGTAAATATAGAATTAAAAAGATAATATATCAATATATTAAAAAATAATATATTATTAAAATCAAATTTTATTTGTAATGATTTTTTAAAATCATTACATAAAATTTCTTAAACTAAAGAAAACAAATTTTTATTTCGATAAAAGATTCCTTAAGAGATCAATTTTTTAATCGACATTAAAAGCTAAAGCAAATTCTTTCTAGATGTTTTATAATAGTTAATTTTTTTATAATTTAGCGTTTTTTTTACGAATAGCGTGTTATTCGTTAACAGAAGTTTCATGCAGAGAGTTTTGCGTGAAACACCTGCGAAATGTCATGCTCGTAGGTAGGTGATGTAACAACGCATTTTTAAAACGTTTCCAGAAACTAGGTAGCTTAATCAGGTTACTTCCGAAATGTCAGAAACACGTGGCCCTCGTAAACCGAGGGGAGGGGGTACGACACGCTCGAGTTGCAGGTTATAAGGTTTATTCAGCTCGTCGGGCAATTCACAGAACGGTGACTTCATCCTTCCATTGACTTCGACGACACCGGGTCGCGAATTCTCGGAATTGCACGCCCGTACATTTGTATACATATATATAGTACATAATAAAATCCGCATGTCCCAATTTCGAGATCCATTTCGGTGTAACGCGGGTGTTACCGTCCCTAATCTAACCTTGGCATCAATGAAAGCTTGCAGTTCTTCTAGGAAAGAAGCTTCGACTAGCTTTCCATATAAATCGCGTGTACTAGCCGTTCATTGATAACTATCGTCACGAGGTGCAATACATCACTAAATTCAGTGTGGAATCACTAGCATTAATTAATCTTTCTATTCTGTGAAAATATTTCTTATTGAATGAAGCAATAATACGTCATCAATTATAACGCGCCAATCGATATGACATGCGGTCCCTAATTTATGAGAATTCCTCTCTTTCTTTTATATCATAAAATTAACTGTAAACATGAAATTTCTTAGAAGAAAGAGTATCTGTTTTCTCGTTTTCGATTAAATAGAAAATCCCAGTTTGTCATCCATGAGATGTATTTGGAATGTAGCTATAATGCTTAGCTGCATATACTACTCGCGGACGAGAGGAGGCGGACCAGTAGTAGCATCAGTGTTGAGTCAGACGTCTCGGATGTCGGATCTCTCGCTGCTAAACTCTCGTTCTCTCTTTTTATTATTTCTTTTAAAGAGAATTGCTGATATTCAGTGACCGAATTATTGATCTGGGACATCATTTAAGGATATCTCTCGTCATGCCGAACTACCGAAGGATCCTTAAACTATTTTTTCGACGGATTTATAGGTATTTATATTTTATTATCTGTTCTCTCTCTCTCTCTCTCTCTCTCTCTCTCTTATAATGTTGTATCTAGATGGATGTAAATGATAGGTAAAAAATAGGTAACTGATATATAATACAACAGATAATAATGTTTCCGTCAGAGTCCCGCTAAAATTATCAAGTGTTTCATAGCGACACTCGTAGGCGCCACACGTTCGCGCACATTATGGCATGTTCCCTTCTCCTTCTACTCCTCCTGCTCCTCTCATGCGCCTTCAATGTTGGTGTTATGACTCCTTCTTCACTAACACATCCACACGCAGCTTCTTCGTGTATCTTTGGGAAGGATCACAATTTGAGAACTTGCCAACGCGACACTCGGTTTATTCTGAGTTGCGTTGCAACGTGTTTCCTTCGATTTCCTTGTCGTTGTCTTCGACTAATTTTCACAGGCATGAACCTTGTTCCAAATAGATTCTCCGGAGCTTTTCGTTCAATGTTCTCGGCGCCGTTCTCTTGCAGACACGCCACTGCATTCCATAATTTAACAGTGATTCAGATCCTTTCTTTACAAAGAAGATAAAAGTTCTTTCATAATTTTACAATAAATAGTTAATTTTTTTTAAATTTAAGAAATAATAATTTATAAAGCAATTATTTAGATACTATTCTAGAAAAAGATTTTTTTATTATAATATAGAATATTATTATCGTATTTTTTAATTTTTATAAAGTGAAACGTTAAAAGTGCTTTAAAAGAGTTTATATTTTTTTTCTGTTGTAAAAAATGCAGAGAGAGAGAGAGAGTTATTTAATAATTTATAAAATTTAAAAAATCTTTTAAAATTTGCAGATTTTTTATCACGTATACTTTTTAAAATAATTTATAATTAATTTTTTACAGAACAGAAAATTAAAAAAAACTTTAGCAATATTAGTTAAAATTGTGCATCATATAATTACGTAAGTGTTGATTATCATTGCGATTCATGCATTTGCTCGGCTTCGATATACGTGACTTATATAAGGTTGTCGATGGGTGAATCTTGAAATTGTTCGTTCGTGACAATGCAACCGATTAATCAGAAAAACGGTCTGATTGCGACTGACTGCGATCTCCGATTGCCGCAATTCACGATCAGGTCGATTGACGCAAATATTTGCTCAACCGTTACTCACGAAAACATCGAGGCTCTTTCTGTTGCCGAACTCTGCGAGTTTTTTCATATTCGCTTTTGTGCAGTTGCAAAAAATGCATTACTCTGAAAAATATTGAAGTCTTGATCGAAAAATACTTTGCCGAGATTGTCGGAAAGTTCATGATTTGATGACTAAAAAAACAGTTTATTTTGGAAAGATTTAGTAAGATTTAGGATCAAAAGAATTCAAGCATAAAGTCAATAAACTACACTCTGATGCAAAAAAAAGTGGTACACTATAAATTTTGGAAAAATTTATCAAATTTCAAATAATCATAACTTGATAAATAAAAAAGATAAAAATTGTTTAAAAAAGCAAAATGAAGCTTGAAATGTCCACTCAAGATTATTTGAATAGGAATTGACGTGTATGAAATTAGCACCCCAACATTGAAATTCAATAGTTCTGATTAGAGTTCCCGTTTCGTTTCGTAAAAGAGAGTAGCAAAACTCTTATTCTAATAAGGAACTCTTCCTCTTTTCGAAATAAAACGGGTACTCTAATCAAAACTATTGAATTTCAATATTGGGGTGCTAATTTCACACACGTGAATTGTATATTCACATTTAATTTTTTCTGTTTATGTTAATTTATCAATTATGTTAGAATTATACATATATTAAAATTAAAATAAATAAATAAATTTAATTTTAAGTATTTTGCTGGATTTATTGATATACAAGATTTTGTTTATAGAACAGTAAGTATAGAATTTAATTAAAATACAATACATCTTTTTGTATTTTTATTTAATTGTTAGCAAATATATAATAGCATTACATATAACGCTATTATATAAACTCATTGATCGAAATTTATTATTATTATTAATTTATAAATGTAAAAGTAAAAGTTTATGTATATTGAAAAATCAATATGTAAGAATACTTAAATTATATATATTAAGTCTTAATAACATTGCTTAGTAGCTAATTCTTATTAATTATTTATAATAACGAGAATTTGCGATAGAAAAATAATGGAATGATATAACAAAAGAGAAACTTCGCATATTTGAAAAACCGAGGGTCATCAAAGTTTATTTAATGAACTCAACAACGGCCTACAAACGTTGTTAATAATATTGTCTGCATGTTAAATTTAGATATACAAATTAATATTTGATATCTCATACAACATAATATTGAATAAGACATTAGGTTCATCAATTAGGTAATAATCAATAAATAATCAAGGATTCGCCCGTAAGGGACAATATTGATTTCCCAGGGAGGCATGGAAGAGAACAATGAAAGAAAGATTGTCACGCGATTAGGAGACTGGGAGTCATCTAGACGAGCCTAATACAATATCTACGAATAAACAGCTCTAATAGTATCGCTTCCACATTATAACTGTGTGTAAACGCACAGGGGTATGGGTAAATGTACGATAGAGAATAGAAAGAGGATGGAAGGCCAATAGAAGAGAGGTGTATCCAGCCATAAGAGCCGCCTACATGCTCCAGCGAAATTACCTTTCGATCTGTTTGCTTCCAGAAAGCGTTAAATTACGTCGGGCTAGCCAGTTAGATACTCGTTATTCGCAAGTGTTTCCAGCTTGCGTTTACGATCAATAGATTGTTTGCGAGATGATACGTTGATTGCAAGACAGTTGTTAAAACGATAAAAAAAAAAATAAAAAAACTTCAGGATAAAATCTTTTATTTTAATTTGATGTGCTTGACAATTTTTTTACCACAATGTTTTAACGCTTGAGCATAATGGGTCGTTGCAAAAATCGTTAAGTGCATTGTTCTTTATGAATAATCGAAGAATAGTGGAAAAATGGAAGCGGTGTACGTATGCACTTAGGCATAAATTGCTCTACGCAGCATTTCAGTAGTAATTCAATATATTAGGCAGACAAGGCGGTACCTACAGACTCCTTATTTCACTCACGGCGAAAATAGGTTTGCACAATTCAATTTACCTCCGTTTGGTCTAGCAAAATTCGTACCTTTCAGCCCAGCGAACTCATTCATCATAATACACGGAGAAAGCAGTAACTACATTCTCATGTAAGCTAGCGCTTTTCAGCTTAGTGAACTCATTTGTGAGACACTACGCAAACGAGTAACTCCATTTTTAACTCAAGAACCGGATGTACCCTAGATCCCGGCGAGAAAAAGAAGTATAAAGGATAGACATTCGCGTATGTATTCTCGCTCGAGGGGTGAATATATATACTAGAGAGATGAGGTAAGACGCGATTCGCGCGAGTAAGTGTTTCGCACGTGCCGTTTTTACTCTCTCCCTTTCAGGATGGATAATTTATCGACCCTGCACAACCCGGCGTGGATGTCACTTTGCTGTACGCTCGACTACGTTCCATATCTGTCCCACTTAGAACTTCGCGGGATGGAAATCCTCGGTAGGCCTTTCATGTGACTCATTGGACGAGTAACTTTTGTTTTGCGTTCTGAAAGTCGCTTACCTCTCGGCTTGATTCTCATCGATTGCTGATGTACATCTTTCCTCGTTTTACGTTTACATTGTCGATAAAAGAGCTCGATTTACGAAGGAAGGCTGCAGGAGATTTTTTAATGAAATTAACATTTATATGCGATTCCTCAACAACACGCGAACGTCTGTCCTTTATACTTATTTCTTATGATTCCTCGACTTGAATACTTGTCATTTTTTCTAAAATATATAAGCTTCTTATTTTGCTCAAAACATTACGTAATGGTTATAATTGCATTCTCACATCAATTTCAAACACTTGTATAATATTTTGAGCCAACTTTCTATTTATTATTGAATAACTCTAATAACAAAATAAGACTCTAAGAAATATAAAGTAACGCAGTTAATGGTGCCTGAATTATTATGTATATTTAATTAGCCATCTAATTATTCATCTAATAATTGCGTACAAAATAGAAGTACATACAAATTGTATTTGTTTGACTTCGGTTTGAGTGCGTGTGTGAAGTTGGCACCTCATCTTTTGGCACCGCAAGTTTTTACACAAGTACCATTGGCACCCGCAATAGTTCTATAGTTCCTGATAGGTTTTAGGACCAGTACCGCTGATTTACCTAAAAAAATAGCACTTGAAAATTTGAGGTGCTAACTTCCCGTGGCACCGCAAGATTCGAGAAAGTCGATTTTTTTTACGGAATCTTACAGTACTTGATAAGTTTTAGTGACACTACCGACTATTTTAATATATGTATACAAACGATCTTTTAATCTGAGAGTTAAAGATCGTTTATATATATTAAAATAGTCGGTAATGTCACTAAAACTTATCAAAAACTATAGTACTCTTCAAGTACTAAAAAATAGCGCAAAAAAATGAATTTTTTTAAAACTTGTGGTGCTAGCTCCTTTTAAAAAATTTTTTTTTTAATATTTACTGGCCGGTACTATTGTTATATTCTATCAGGAACTCTAGTACTCTTCAAGTACTGTAAGATTCCGTAAAAAAAATCGACTTTCTCGAATCTTGCGGTGCCACGGGAAGTTAGCACCTCAAATTTTCAAGTGCTATTTTTTTTAGGTAAATCAGCGGTACTGGTCCTAAAACCTATCAGGAACTATAGAACTATTGCGGGTGCCAATGGTACTTGTGTGAAAACTTGCGGTGCCAAAAAATGAGGTGCCAACTTCACACACGCGGTTTGAGTTTTCTTTTGTACTTATTGGTAATATGAGATGATAATTAAGATCGAATCATCTATCTATCTATTCCCGTTGATATCAGTCAAGTGTTTAAAATCATGTTAGAATTTCAATTGTTATCTATACTATATGTATAAATAATATGAGGAAACGATATCAATTATAAATATCAGATAAAGATCTCTCTCAATCATGTTTCTTTGTCTAACTAGAAGATA
Organism: Cyphomyrmex costatus; assembly: GCF_001594065.2. Lineage (NCBI taxonomy): Eukaryota > Metazoa > Arthropoda > Insecta > Hymenoptera > Formicidae > Cyphomyrmex > Cyphomyrmex costatus. The sequence goes on along the minus strand of NW_017275337.1, from coordinate 1,005,138 downwards.
TCGATCCTTCTGTTTGAATAAAAGCATTTATGATATACAGTCATTCTCTCTCTCTCTCTCTGTCCCGTTTGCTGCTTTTTCTGAATATATAGTCCCTTCGGACCATTCGGTCCGACACTCGCGAGTTGTATTAATCATTGGATGTCAAATCGAGCGCGGCGTGCCACTCGATCGTGCCAATGATCGAAACGTATTTGAATCCAGAAGCATTCTGTTGACATACTATAATCTGCTAATACTCAAGAGTACACATATATAGTACTGCTCATAAATTCACAAATATGCTGATTTTGTAAACTGATGATTCTTGCTTAATAATGTAGATTTTTTCAAAATACAAAAATATATAGGATATTAAAATTTTTCGAAAAAATAGATTTATCGCAAAATGATCTTTGGCGCTAGCACACCTTAATTTACATTTAATTTCCAACAGATGTAGTTTCCAAGAAACTTTAATGTGAGGAATAATAAGAGGAGACATGTGTTTGAACGTAGAAGTTAAAGAAGTCAACAGAGCAGATGTGATTAAACTTCTCTATTCAAAAGAAAATAATTGGCGACAGTTTATTTGAATGATGTAGAAGACTGCTGCTTTAGTATTTATAACTTAACATAAAGTGTTTGCTCGCACCTTTCATTAAAAGTCTTTCCTTCGGTCGTATTCAAAGAGCATAAGGTACACTGTTCATAATCAGATCGAAGCAAAGTTTGTACACAAGAGAGGTCGCATGTCCAGGCAATGAGTTTGTATTGTAACGATCTTACAACTCCAGAGAATTAATTCGACACAATTCACCCATTAAGACATCAATCTGTCTCTCGGCCAATGCGGTCTTGTACTTATTTATAAGAGAGAGTTAGTTAAAGTAGAATATTTAACAAAAATTCTTTATGGTTTTTTTAGTAAAAAACCATTTGCAGTAAAAAACTTCAAAATATATACAAATCGCTTATTTTTTTTATTGATGAAAACTATTTAAAAAAATATTTATTAGAAATTATTGTATGTGTGTGTGTGTGAATGTAAAATATATGTAAAATAAAAATTAAAATAAAAACGGTTTATGCGCCGCCGGTTTTTGGAAAATTATTTAGGGCGACGATTATAGTTTTGGGTATTTTAATTTTTACTCGCGAATTATAATTACAAAGTATCGTTCTTCAGAAAAATTTCTCCCTTCCTCTCTATCGCGTGCGCGTTCGTGTGTGTGTGTTTGTGTGTGTATGTACGTGTGTATGTGTATGTATGGGTGATTATTATAGGCCTCGACGACTGAATATACATGACGAGATTATGACTTATTCTTGAGTAAAGATAGAGTTATCTGCCTTTCCTCCGGCAGGTACTTCAATTGCAAACAAGATAAAATAGACCTATAGCGATACGATCCTTGAAATTAATACAGGAAGAAGCAGAGACGGTGTCTTCCTTCGTGCAAAGTCTCGTAAATAAAAGATTAATTTGTCCATATTCACGAACGTGCGGATGGCAATGTACCTTTCGACGAAGCCACAACGCAAACATCCACGACGCGACGACACATGTACATACCATCGGTCACACGTGCGCCATACATTTGTATTTACAAGGTGAGGAGTGCCAGAGATAGCTACGTAGACGGTAGTCATCTTTGTCGTTATCGTCGTCGTTGTCGTCGTTGTCGTCGTTGTCGTCGTTGTTGACGTCACTGGACGAAATGGCGCTGACGTGACGTCACAGGGGATGCCTGCTTCTCTCCGCAATGTTCCCCTTGACGCCGCTCTTCGTTCCGCAACGTTCTGACGCCACCCTCCCCCGCATGTCGGGGGATGCCTGGGTCTCGTTACTGCGGGGTGGGAGCGGCGGCGACGACGCCGGCTGGGCGCCACGACGGTCGTCATAGAGTTTGTAGCTACGATTTTTGGTTGTTGCCGTCGTACGGGAGCCGGCGACAGGAGCCGGTTCTCGCGTAATCGTGCAGCGTTACGACAGCGTTCCCCTAAAAATGTGTATCGTAATTGATTCGATTGAACGAGAAGAATGACGACTTTTGGTGGTGGACTACTCGGTCGGAATAAATCAGATCTTCCTCGATCGACTGTTATTTCGCTGCTCCGAATTCGGATGCAATCATTGACGATAATCACACGATACCCTTCTTCGTCAGCGATGGTTGTAATCGCGGTGTTTTGCTAGAATCGATTGAGCAATCTGACTCTGTCATCCGAGTGTTTCGCGCGTTATCGAATACCGCTATTAGCGGTTGCACGATGGCATCCGATAATTCAAGATGGCTTGCACGCGGTTATGAATAGACGGCGCGAGATGAGAACGGTTATTTGGAAGTTACGACGGATTTAGAAATCTCTGTGCAAACTCCTGAAGATGCAATTTCTCTTAATAATGAAATAACGGAGAGTCTGTACAGCCATAAATAAATTGATATTAATTGAATAACGATTTATTCGATGTAATAAATGATTCGATGCTCGGATACAATGCAAGCTTCACAAGAATAGTGAATTAAATAAAATGGATGGAATTGAATAGCAAATCTTCTTACAAAGTTGAATGTATTGTACAGAAAAATCGTGATATTTTATTAGAACTCATAAATCAATTAATGACATAGGTTACACATATATTTTAATAAAATGAAAAAATTATGACAAAATTACAAAATTTTCTATATTATATTGAAAAGTTTGGTAGCGATTTAGAACCTGAATCAAAATTATTTCGCGCACAATAAGAAACAAAAACCTATATATTTTAACAAAGTAATTAAGATAAAATAAGACAACTTTTTTTACTTAAATTACAAAATTGTATTATTAAAAATATTGATCTTATTGAACTGTTTCATGTGTATAAACATTTGTTTTATAATACAAATTTTCAATTCCAATTATTTTTTGCAGAGACTATGCACTTAATACATCCTCGAAGAATTGCATCGTTGTAATACAACATATAATAATTATGATATTGATAATTTTTATTTTATATGACCATTTTATATATAATATTAATTTTGTATTGAAATTAAACATCTTAAATATAATTTAACGTTGGTCATTGTAAGGGAAGATGTTTACTCTCCTATACCTATGTGGAATAAGTCGAAGGGTAAGCACGTGCGCTCCAAGAGATTACGTCGATCGCTCTAGATTATGTCACGTTAAAACGAGAACAGAAAGGGAGTTGATATTTTCCCTGTATTAATATTTCACGGATCGAATCGTTTTTTAGCCAAGTCTATAAACATACACACAAGAATGACTTTCTCACAAAACGTGCGCAAGTGAAGCCTAAAACACAATTGAAAAACACAGGCAACAGGAATAAGAAATAAAACAGATTTTAATCTATCAGAAACGGTTTATTCTGATATACAGCTTCTGATAGGTTGAAATCTGTCGTTCCCTATTCCTATTGTCTGTCTTTTCAATTGTGTCTCAGGCTTAAAATCTGTACGAAGCGAGAACCAGCCTTGCGTATGGACCGATAACACTCGAAAGAGTTTACATCTTTCGCGAAAAGGGAAAATAATGGCACGGCCTTACGCGATAAACGACAGCGTCACGTTACTGCCTGCTCGTCGATCTGGAATCGAAGGTCAATTATTTTTAATGTTCCTTCGCCTCTCTTTCGCCGGCTGGCCATCTGTACATAAATATTGTACACCTGATTCAAAGTTTGGCATTTTCAATCTGCCATACTTTCATACAGTCAATATCGCAGATGCTTGCGGACAAAGTCAATTTAGTTAAATTTATCGTGTCATTTTTTTAATTGCGAACGTTGTAAATAAGAATTATATGTACGTAATAAATAATTGGACAACAGTAAAATTGTATCGATGAGTTAGGAAATTGATATCGCACGCGCAACATTTATCTCATTAATTTATCGCGCGCGTAAAGTTTATACTTAATATTTAAAGCCCTCTCTATATGTATAAGAAAATTATTAATCTAAGTTATAATATTTAAAGCTCTCTATACGTATAAGAAAATTATTAAATGCTTTTTGCTACAGTTGTAATTAAATTGCAACACAAAGAATCATATTTCTCATTCGATCTACTATTTCAGTTTGACGTTTAGTTCGTTCTGTCTTTTATGTATAAATTCATATTACCGTACCGACGTTCGCTAAAGATATTCGCCTCTCATTAGAAATGTGCATAATTAATGAAGCGGATTACCGACGAATAATATAACAAATCGATAAGCTCTTACTCCACGCAGTCCTCGACGAGCTAGGGTCAAGATAGAATTAGTATTCTTCCAATAAATCCTCTCTCAAAACTCTTTGAGAATAATTCATCTTGCTCTCCAGGTATATTCCAGGGGAATAAATATCCTTTCTTTCATGCTTAAGATATACGACTGTCTACGTTTGTAGCTCATGCTCATTACGTCAATTAGAAAGAATCAGGATTTTCCTCTTTTTGCGAACTTTATTGTACCAAACGGTCTTTGTTCAGTTAAAATAGTTTTCATTCAATTTGCCCTTCTGATTTCTTACAGCAGTATTCTTTTTTCAGACACACGATGTTTAACTCTTAGAACTCCGGCACCGCTCGAACTCATCATTTCGCGAAATAAGCCTCTTTTATGTGGCTACTAAATCTTGCTGTTTTTTTTTCTCTTTCACGGGTCACGGGTAAAAATAGTTGGAAGTTATAGCCTGCTATCATTTCTCCTATTCTGGATGTTATTCTGGAATAGTCTGAAACAGTTTCTTCGGAGTATATAGCGTTTAATGTCTGTTTTTATGTTAAATGACACTACGCCACTTTTATTACTCTATTTTTAAAAATTACAGTAATGTATTTTATGTTTTTCTATTTAGAGAAGTAGAAAATTTTTCAAAATTTTTATAATAAACGCATTATTAATTTACTGGCTCCTTGTCCTTCTTCTATATATACATTGCATTATTAATTATTATTATTGATTAATATATTAATTTTAATTTCATAAAGACTACGTGACTTCCTAAACTCGTATTTTGAAACGTAACTTATTATTATCTAGTTGAACTCGGTAACGTTTTTGTATAAGTGACTTTTATATCTACATTCTTTACACGTTGCGGCTTCTCTTCAGTTCCAAAATATTCACGACTGAATATTTATGAAGTAATGGACAGATAAACGGAGGAAAAAATTCGGTCGAGCTTCCTCTCGGCACGTATTAATTACTATCGACGAAAAACAGGGGCGTCCAGTAACACGAACATTTGGCACGACTCGCGTTCCACCGTTATTTGCTAACTAGCAAAAAACTGCACTCCAGCAGCGACGCGCTGCAACAACGTTGTTGCATAAATCGCGATTAACCTTCGCGAGAGTCCTCGCCCGCATGCGACAATCCGCATCTTGCAAGTGCAGGACCATTCCTGTGTCTGTTTTACGATCGTGATGGTCGCGAACATCGTCCGAGGATACTGTATCGAAATATTTGCAATGTATGGTAATATCGAATTTCGACAATAGGCTTGAATGTCAATTATATATCGTGTGTTCAAAAAATTTTTTTTGTGAATTAATATATGAAAGTATATAGAAAAGAAACAGATTTAAACTTTTTTTTTGAAGTTAAGATTTAGAAGTTGTTGAGAAAAATATTACAAGTAAAACACGGTATTATTTATTATATAAATTTTGTATGATTAGAGATTGGGCAATATAATTGTGGAAAATAATAATAACATCGGTCTATCATCAACTTTTGAACGAAATAGGAGATAATGTATTTTGCTGGTTTATTAATGATCAACTTAAACCCGACTAAGAATTATACCTGTTGCTGATGTAACAATCTGTATGATCACAATTGAATTCTTCCATTACGTATATTGTTCTACTTCACGAAGTGCGTTCTTGTAAAACGGACATACGGACGAGCCGGCGGTTCATTTTCGAGAGTAGTATTGATCCTGCCGTTACAGAACAAACTGGATCAATTATTTCTGTCCTGTTTTCAATAATTCAACGACGTTAGGCTGAAGCACGGGCGAGCACATAAGCAACAATTGCCTCATGTTCATTTTTTTAAATATTTGATGCTTACTTCATCGTATCCAATTTAGTCTTGAATGGTTCTAAATGTAAAAAAAGATATATATATATATATAGTGTATATATATATATATATAATTACTCTTATAAATTATATCTAATAAACTAATAGTTTTTCGAGAGTTAGAATCAATTATTTTTGTAACTAGTACAGTTGGCACTGAAATTCATCGTACTTGGAGATAGTATATATTTTTCCAATCATTAATGTATTAATTCAATTCAATCAACATTTTTGATTGGGAGTACAAAGTTGATCAGATGTTAAGCAACAAGTGATAAATTATAAGAATCCGATAAAACGATATGTTTTGACTTCTTGGATATTGCATTCAAAATTATCTCCGAAACGAACCCTTTTATTTTTTACAGTCTCCCTGCGGCAAACATTATAATTATTTTTTGTGAATTACTTAATTCGCTGGCGCCACTTTGTCGGTCGTCGATCAAAGACGGTCGAAGAAGAAAAGAATCGTAAAGCCAAAAAAGACCTAGTACAAATAGCTGATAAAATTGACAGATGCTACTCTCCGCATTCTCTGTCCGTATAATTCGATTCCCTTGATACACGAAATCAGACGATCTTGGTGCGCGCGAAACTTTTTCTTTCGAGTCGTTTCCTATTCGGCTAAATGGAGTGTCGTGGTTATAAATCGTAAAACTCTTTATCTATTATATCTTACGCATAGACTGTTCCTGAATCACACAAAAAAAACTTTCTACCCATACTCTCTTGAAGTAAATATTTTTTCTAATCAAATCTTTATTTTAATAACTTATAATTAAAATTTTCTGATATTTATTTAGAATTAAGATGAAAAAAATTAAATGCAAGAAAGAAAACACTTATTACATAAGCTATTATAATATAATATTTATTATGACATTAAAGTGTTACATTTTTGTTTAAATTATTTTTTATATGTAATACTAAATAAATCTTTTACAAAAAATTTTTATTTTAGCTGTATATTTTACGACTGTATTTATCAATGAAAGGAGAACAGAACAAATATCGACATTTTCGAAACGATCTTGAGCATTCTTCATAGGTTTTTGTAGAACATTCCAAATTGAGCTACGATTGATTGAATAGATTTCTCCTCACGTTGTGCAAATTCAGCACCAAGATTTTTTTTAGAACAAGAGTGAAGTTAACTGAATCGGTCACTAATAACTGGTTAGAAAATGATCTCGATTTGAGTTAGTTTCACATTTTTTATCAATTATTTAAGTTCTATTATTATTTACATTTTAATTGTCTTTACGTTTCTAAATCCTGTGTAAAAATATTATGGGAAATATATTAAATAAATTTAAAAAAAATGAATTTTTTCTAACAGGATGTTATTTTAAAGAAATGAAAAACATAAATCTGTTTTTTTTTTACTAAATTAGGATTAATTAACAAACTAAAAATTTTCTTTTGACAAAATTAAAAAATGTGCATCAACTAAGCTAATTACAAATAAAAATTATAATTAGCTATATTTTATTTTATTTTATTTTAGCTATATTTTATTTTCTTTTTCCTTCTATAAAAAATGTTTTTCATAAACAGATAATATGGGTCAACATCCTCACTCTGTCTAGATGTGAATGTGGAAATTTTACGGACACGATTTCGACGTTATTGCGTGTACTGACGCACTTGACGCATTTGACGCATTAGACGCATTAGACGCATTATACGGGAGTGAGTATGCAACGATGGGAAATTCTTGCCATGAATTATTGTATTATCGTGTGCCTTTATTGTCACTTACTCACCCATTCTCTGTCTCTCTCTTTCTCCCTCTGTTACACGAGAAGAGCAATCGGGATGCATATGGGGTGTCTGTCGCAAAAGTCTCGGCTAATGTACTTAATTGAAGCTGGAGCCGCCACATTATGCACCTTCATCCCACCATCATTAACGAACTGTTTCATGCAATCCCACTGAGCTATCGCCCGCGTTATCTGGTACACCCGTCTAAATAATTCTAAATGCACTTTGTGCATTTTGGGGATTCATGTATACGCCGTGATCTTAAAAAGAAAACTTTACACGTTTTGTTAAAATACATTAAAACTTCATTAAGTTAAGAAAATATTTTACTTACTTTAACGTTTAGGAACAGTATAAAGGTATGTTAAATTTATAGCTATGTTTTCATATTGCATATTGGTGCAATACTGAAGAGATGATAAAGCATCGTCTTTATTTTTTAAAAAGTTTTCCAGTCAAAGTATTGATTTAATTATTAGAGCATTATTATGTCACATACCATTTACTGACAGTCTTATACTTATTTTGTTCTTATACCAAGTTAAACACCTTGTAATTGTTATATTTAAGTGAGCTTGTCAGCTTATTTAATATTTTCAAGCTAGCGAAAATTATACAAATGTAGATAAGTCTGATCTGTTTCAAATTTAATAATCCACCTTAGACTAAATACCTCGTTAAATAATATTTAGAGGTAGAATCAATCCGCAGGTGACTGTTTCGTTTGTAAAAGTCATAATATGATTTAGGGTATCGTTATTTAACGTATAATTCCGATCGAGAGATTGCTGCGATGTGCCATCAGCCACTGACCTCTTTCATCCTTCTATCGTTTCTAGGTTGGCAGCGCAAGAGGCGACACAAAGGGACGCTGGATACGCGAGTCAGTATTACGGGAGAAGGTCGAGGTTGGCCGGATTGAGGAGTGGTCTCGGTGACTGGACTAGCTTCGGAGGGGAGGTAAGGTGATAATTATTAGTTATTGCCTTTGTCTCTGTTATCCTTAATACAAAATATCATGATTGTTCCTCTAAATTCTGTAGTCTGTGACTATCATCAGAGAATCGTTCGTTGCTTGAAAGTTTTACAGAATAATTTTTTGATAGCTTTTTTTCGGGTTTAAAATTTGTTGCAAATTTGAAAAAATTTTCAAAATCTCGAAAATACTACGATGCAAATGTGAAACACTAGAAACGTAATCTAACGACAGGTACCTACTATCAGATGAGATTAAAGTAATTAAGAAACATTGAAAAAGATTTATAATAGGTAAAAAAAGATTTACAAAGGTATTTTGTCTAGCGTATGGGTGCCATATTTAGTAAAGATTGTATTACTTAATTATTAGTATCTATATATTTAGTAAATATAATAATAGTAAGCAATTAATTATATAATATTAACCGAACATTGATTGAAATTATTTTATCAAAACTTTTTAATAACTATCAATTAGGCTTGATTAGTATTATCAGACATTTTCAATATTGTAATAATATTATACAATACTTTAAAAATATTTTAATTTTATTTTGTACGATCTAAAAATTCAACAAATAGGAAATACTGTCCATAACGATCGAAGTTGTATCTTTACTTATATATTTGCATATGTACTATTATATATTTGTAGTCATTTTGCACTGCGTATCGAAAATTTCTAAAAGTATCTATAAAATAAATCTTATGCTAATAATCTGTAAATAAATTTATTTATTGGGACAAATATTATCTAAATTCGGATCTCTAGCAATCCATGCGAACATTCAAGATGATATACGAGTATATGCAAGTACATAGTATATACATAATTTATATTGAATTATTTAAAGCATTAAAGATCCAGTTTCAATTGTTATGGCTAGTACTTCCTATTTCCTATTTGTTGAGTTATAAATTATAACTCAACAATGAAAGTCCATCCCCTCTCTCTCTTTCTCTTGAAGTTTTTTTTATCAGAACACCGGTGCTTTCAGGTACCTGGTCTGGTGGACATGGCGCCAAGCCGGGATCAAGGTGGAGGGGGAGGCGGTGGCGGTGGAGGAGGCGACAAGAGCCCCACATCATTGTTTATTCTTTCGGAAAATAATTGGTTACGAAGAAACGTACGCTTTATCATCGAGTGGCCGCCCTTCGAGTACGGTGTCCTGCTCACCATCATCGCCAATTGCGTGGTCCTCGCCCTCGAGGAGCACCTGCCAAGACAGGACAAGACCATACTCGCACAGAAGCTCGAGTCTACGGAAATCTACTTCCTGACGATCTTCTGCGCCGAGGCGAGCCTCAAGATTATTGCTCTCGGTTTCGTCCTCCACCGCGGCTCCTACCTGCGCAACATCTGGAACATCATGGACTTCTTCGTCGTGGTGACCGGGTGAGAATCGAACGCTTATTTATCAGTAAAGTCTCTTCTTTTGTCCACTTCCATTTTTTTCTTTTTGTATTCTTGATTTCTTTCCCTTATAGAAATTTAACACTAATACTGGTCAATTAATCACTTATTTTCAGTATTAAAAATACTGTTAACAATACTTTTAATACTGAAAATAAGTGATTAATTGGCTAGTATTAGTGTTAAATTTCTATAAGGGTTCCGGATCTTCTATCAGTGATCTTCAACATTTCATATGTTCTTGGAAAAAAAAGATTTCCTAAGATTGTGAATTCTTTATATTGACACATTAGTGTCATGAAAACTGTTATAAATTAATATCATGATGTTTACACGAAATAATAAGCGATTTTTCTGTTTGAAATTAGCATTGCTTCTGTTTGAAATCTGCAGCAAAAATCATTATTGCACATTCTCCTACATACATTTACATTACTCACATAAATATAGGACAGATCATTAATATTAATTATTCAAGAGAGTAAACATTGTTTCACCTATTAATTAATTTGCGGCTGAAGCGAGTGGCAAAACAAACCTCTTTCCCTAATTACATCCTTATGAGGAAACAAGATGTTGGAGGAATCGGTTTGACTAACATTGCTAAATGAGACACTATTTATGCCTTGCTGACGTAATTAGTAATTTATGTCTAATATAACAAAATTTTGATAACATTTTAAAATCTACATGATAAACTAAAGTGACTTTATTTTTTTTCTAAAAATTGATATATTACCGTACGATATATAATATAAACGGATTTATTAATAATTATTACATAAGCGTTATCTCTCTCTGATTAAAATTTTGATAGCAGTAATGTTGTTATTACACAATCTTTCACAAAATTTTAATATCTTGGCAACGTAGTCCAGAAACTGGTTCCTCCAGCTATAGGAATTAAGGAAACATGCCGATCGCCTTACTCGTTGGTCAGATAGATTCTAGAGTAATCCTTGGATTAGGTCGATGACCGTGTTCGCTGAAACAAACGTGGAAGTCGACCTGCGTATGCTACGTTCCTTCAGGGTCCTCAGACCGCTAAAGCTGGTTTCGAAAATTCCAAGTGAGTCAGTCAGAGTTCTGCGAAAGAACAGCGACTAACAAATAGCCCAAAGAAAAAAACTCCTACCAGTAACAAGTCGAGCTAATAAGTCGAGCAGCAAACGACCAGCCTTCTGTTCCTCTTTTAACCCCTTGTCCTTTCATCTTGTGTCTCCTGGCAATCTGTGTGCGGTTCTCAATAGCTACAAACATAGTTTTAATGTCTTTTCGGTACCGAAACTTAGCTCGATCCTTTCAGTTTTGGCCGATTCCGCTACTTTAGTTATACTTGATATGACGTCTAGTTCTGGCAAGCAAAAGCAGCATCGACTTAAACTATACACATATCTATATATATTATTAGTTCCCGTCCTTCTAGTTTCCTGCGTTAGTCTTCTAATTGCGTATAACGTCATATGTACGTTTTTATTAACCTTCGCTTAAAGGCTATGGGTGTCTTAGATCAGTTGATAGAGTTAGTGATGGGTAAAGTTAGCTCTCAGTTAATAATCAATATATATTTGTTGAATAATAAATAATAATATAATATTTCTATACATTTTTATATAAATTATATTTCTCTGTGTGTACGCTTTGTATTTCGTCTATATATACATGTATATGCACACATAGATATACTCTATCACTCAAAAGTTTCAGCACGTCTTATGTTTTTATCAACAAATTCATTTTTCATTTATAAAATATAAAATTATAATATAATATATATTCTCTTATTTTCGATCATAAAAGTATTTAGTAAAATTATAAAATGTCGAAAAATAATTATGTACATAAAATTATAAATTTCTTAAAAAGCAAATGTATATGAATTTCAAATTTTGCGCTAGACGCCGATAAATATTTGGATGTCATAATGACTAATAATAGGAGAATGGAAACAATGTGTTTTCATAAAGATTAAGTGCTAGATTAAATACAAATCTTTGATTAAGACACTTGAAGAATTTGTCGATAGAATACCAAAAATTTAACTTTTATTATCAAAACTTAAGGAGATTAAGCTTAAAGAAATAAAAAGTCTAAAAAATAGAAGAGATAAATTGTTTTTTTAATTTTCATAATGTACTATAATGAATTTAAAAAATATAACATGTAAATTGTATACATGGAAATTTTTATAAGTAATAAGTATATATGCTGAAATTTTTCCGCGGTAATGTATATAATAAATAAGTTTAATATTGTGTTTAACACATATAAAATATTTTTTATACAATATTAAGTTTTTTTGATTAAATTTTTGCTGACAGATATATGTGTGTTAAAAAATTATATTTTAGAAAAGCAATAATAATAATAATTACTAAATATAATAAAAATAACTGTAGTTATGTCTTCTTGTAACAATATAGAATATAGATAAAGTAACTGTAGCTTTTCTTATATTTCTACGCATTTATAACAACTCTAATTTGTTCTGTATACGTAGAAAAATGTAGAGAGCAATTTAAGCATCGTTAATCGCCAATTTCAAGTTGGAATTAACTATTGTTTCCTTTAAGTGTTAGGAAGTAATATTTAAATCGTCTGTATGTAATAGAGAGGAAGACTCTATTAACTACTCAGTAGTTCAATATTTCGAAAGTGTATCATGCTTTCTTATTGGAACAAACTAATGATGATTTGAGGATCAATCGTCTCCAATTCCGTACATCGAGGATGCGCACTCACGAACAGGTGGACAGGGGAAAAAAAGAAAACACACACACGCACACAGATGTGATGACCCACAGAGTGCCTATATTTAGCGATTAGCTATCTTTAGCTGCAGTTGCGCTAAATAATAGAGACGACTATACATTGTTAAATGGGTACGTGTCCTAGAGCAGATAACGCTCAACGGCAAATCCGTTAAAATCCGTTCCTTTAGAAATTCACGACAGAACAAATCGTTGCTTTGCGAGTGTCCATAATTTTAGAAGACGATCACCTTTTTCCAATTTACATTGCTAGGATTAGCAATTTTTGCTTCTATCAACTTTATCACAAGCTAGTTTGTTTTTCATTTATTAACCATTTTCATTAGCACATTGTTAACAGTGGACGTTTTCCATTTATAACGCAGAAATTAAGTACATATTTTAATGGAAAAATATTCGATATATCGTAATTAGCCTCAGATATTTAGCTATTTCAGAAATATATTTTTTTATTTTGTAATCTTTATTACTCTTATGCAATTTATCTTCAAAATTAAAATAAATGTTTTTTATTTTATTTTCTATTTTCAGAATTAGAAAGAATATTTAGCGTTGAAAGTTGCTGAAACTTCTAATATTTAATAGCTTCGTAATATGATATTTGAGATGATATTTTTAGGTTTAATTTTGATATTTTTAAAGTATAGAACTAAATTATTTTTTTCAAATATTTGGTCCTACAATCGAAGAACATTTGTTATGTCAGAATATAATAAATGAAAAAAATATAGAGTTTTTGAATTCGTTGTCTAGCAGTTTAGAAGAAATTTAACAAATGTTCATCTATCTTTTATGGATTGATGTGAATCTTTTCGAAAAGCTTCTGCTATTCGAGAGAGTCAGAAATAGATAAGTGGCGGTCGATGACCGTACGGGGTGAACTGATATCTTCGAGAAACGAGCGCCGAGTTTAGGTGTGATTATAGCCACTATCACTAGCTCGTCTCAGCATTTGACATTCTCCTAGACCTAGATATACAGTATTTTACATAGTCTACGTATATACATAGAATGTACGTATATACATACATAGATATGTTTACACATCTATACATCGATCTTATTCCTTCGCAGCGCCCTTTTCAGTAGAACATTGCCCTATCCTGTCAGATCATTTATTTTTTACTATAACGTTAAATTTGTTAAAATAGAAGAAAATATTTTCCCTTCAGCATATTAAAAATTCAGAATCACAATGTTATTAACTACTTTTACAATTTAAAATTGCGATTATATACCGCGGTACTTTAATAATATTTCTTTAAAAATATCATATTAAAATAAATTAATACAGATGCAGATTATCGATTTCTTTTAAATTGATATTTATATTATAATGAATAAAGAAAGAAGCTCAGAAAAATGTGTGAATTTGATATTTGCTTAACCGTAATACAAAAATAAAGGTGCCCCTTCTTTTTTAAGAGTCTGTTTTAAACTTGAAACATTTTTTTAAATTATAAGTACTTTTTTTATTAAATTACACGATTCATTTGGGATTTATCACGGACAGACATTCTGTTGTAAATATCTATTTATATTCATTTTGCGTTCTCGAAGTTTAATTTACCAGAGTTCTTTGATCTTCTACATATAAAAATTCCATTCGATCGTCCTGATAGCATTATCTCCACAGGCTAGAAAGAACGCTAGTTAACCATCTAGTGGACGTAGTATAAGTACTTAAGAGTAGCGTGAGTATTAGTGTAATAGAGTAGTAAGTAGTAAAGTGTGGCGGGGTGTGTGTGTTTTTGGGGCAGGATCATCACGGCGCAAGGCAAAGACCTGGATATGGATCTGCGCACGTTGCGTGCGATACGCGTGTTGCGACCGCTCAAACTTGTCTCCGGCATACCGAGTGAGTAGCGCATTAGTACAAATTGGAAAGCGATCGATTTTTTGGAACTCGAAGGAGTTCTGCTCGAAAATCCAAAGAGGTCTCGCGTTGCTGGGGAAATCCCGTTGTAAACGAAATCCTCGGCGAGATCGTCGTAAATAACGCACGAAATAGATGCTCACACCTTAACAATAGATATTTACACCTTAAACTTAACATTTAAGGTTTTAAAAATTAATATTTTTTAAGTTTGTTGTGTGTGTAAATGAATCTCACATTTATTTTGAATAAATAATCATATTCGATCATTAAATTATTGTTGAACATACGTTATGCGCGCATGTGGTATTAGATGAAGGTGTGAGCTCAAGCTAAAAGTACATTTAGCGCTAAATGTTTCATTTCATTCTATATTCTACTGCTATATATTACGTATGCACGTTTAAATAAGAAAATATTAATTTGAAAAATATTTCAAATGTGATATGTTCCTTTTTAGATGAATATATTTTGGCGCTAAACGTGCGACAAAAATAAAACGATCTCGTTGCTCGATAAAATTTACTTGGTAATGAATAATGAATGCAAACAATTCGAAACTTCTTCGTGTCTGAGATTTGGATACCTCGAAGATCGAATACGATCCGCCGTCGAGAATATTTATTTCTCGAATAGTGGCTAATAGATTTAATAAGGATTTGAATAACAGATATATGAAGTCAAGTAGATCAGAGTTAGTCACATTTAATCGCAAATATATTTGTATATTACCCGTAGAATGCTTTCTGTCGAATTGTTCGTTTTATGTTAGTAGTATTGTTCAGATAGTACTACTCAGAGCTCGATGTTGTATTTAGATGCGGCGGAGGTATTCTAGTTCTTGGACGCAGAATCATTTCGAGTTATATCAAATAAACATATGTTTTAAATATGGGATTACTTCAAGTCACTATAAAATCTAAATAATGTATGAGAATATTACAAAACCTATAGACGACAACTTTGATCAACTTGTAAATCATTATTCCGTCAAATAGAAAGAATATTATCTTATTTCTTATTAAAAGTTGATCTTCATCAAATATTAATCTTATGTTTATCTATATTTAAAAAATTACGTACAATTTCTTGGGCAATGAGATCAGCGATAATGCACGCAAATATCGAGCAAAGAATTCCACATCAATTCTGTAGGTACAGTGGTTAGGCTTACTTACTCTTTGGAAATTCTTTTGCGAATAGGTCTTCAGGTGGTGCTCAAGTCTATTATTAAGGCAATGGCGCCGCTTCTGCAGATCGGCTTGCTGGTACTCTTCGCCATCGTGATATTCGCCATCATCGGCCTCGAGTTTTATTCGGGTACCCTGCATAAAACATGTTACAATATAATGGACATCAGTGAGTGTACTCAGTTGATCTTCTAGAAATTTTTGTTCAACACTATTGCTTATAATATTACTTGCTTTATTATATATATTACCATATTACTATATTATTCAATTTACCATACAAAAGATTGAAAGAAAATTGCAAATATATAAAAATATAATTTACGTTTCTGATTACTTAGAAAATATATACATATACGTTTCAATTCTCTTTCAGGCCGTTCAGGCGTTATAATATATGAAATATTTTGACAATATTGAACGTTGCAGATGAAATCGTAAAGGAGGGCGATATGCCGAGTCCGTGTAGCGCAGACAACAGAAATGAAGCCCCACCCGGGGCCCACGTGTGTGACGCGAACGTTTCGACGTGCATGGATCACTGGGAGGGACCAAACTCCGGCATCACCAGCTTCGATAACATCGGATTCGCCATGCTCACTGTCTTCCAGTGTATCACTATGGAGGGCTGGACTGCCATATTGTACTGGGTAAAACAAGAAATATGTTCTTCAGTGTTAAAGTTTTTTCTCTCGTTCTCTTTCTATCTGTTATCATATTTCTCTATTTTTCTCTCTTTGTCTCTCTCTTTTTCTCGCTCATTTTTTTCTGTTATTGTTTAAATTTTACCCTCTCGCGCACGATTTGTCCTCGCAATATCGTTATACAAAAGGTACGATAGCGAACATTCTCAAATCTCTGTGTTCTCGTAGAATGTTGTTGCCCAGTCCCATCAATCCTTTATTAACCGCTTCGCGATTCGAATATCGCATTTTTGTACTAAACTAAATAATTCTTTCCCTCGTAAATTTACCCTTTTAGAAGAAAGAGGATATTATCGTTTTAACTGTTTCGATACATGTACTTTCTTCCATCCGCTTCTAAGTGTCTCTTCTTCTTTCGCAATTTTCGGTTTCCTTATATGCATATGTTCGCCTCCTTTCTGTGTCCGGCTTTAGCCAAATTTACCGCGGCTTTCGGGGTAAAGAATGCCTTGCGGAAACAGCTAACACTGACGTATATGTTCACCTTGCTCAGTATAACACTGTCAGTTCCAGCTCTCTTTTTCGATGTTTCAATATTCAATGTTAATTATACCTTTTATTGTGCTTGACCCTTTCGTGATAGATAAAAATATATTTTTTATTGATCATGGAAAGGTTAATGTTCTGCAGTCAATGGATCACAAAGGATTTTACAATATTTTATTGTTATATATTTGTTATTGTAAACAATAGATTATTTTGAAACCCTTCAACGTAATTCATCGTCTGTAACGTAATCGTTATTTATTTACGAAAATCTCGAAAAAATTTCGATTACCTCATCGATTTTTGTAATATATAGGGTAGCCCGCGGTAAAATGTCAGACGGAAGAAAATGCCATGCTTCGAAATTATATATATATTGTATATTTGGAGAATTTTTATAAAAACAGATCTAGTATAGTTTTTAAATTATAAATTTCGATATACCTTAGTTTAACACATTGTCTGCCTTGTGAATTTTTTGTATGTTTTATTGTATATAGTACAATGCCCTCCTTAAGTTTAAAAACACCTTACGTGTTAAAGGTAAACATAACAGCGATCTATACATGTTTTTGATTAGATCATAAGACATCTAAATTATGATAAATATTTTTATTTAGAACACCTGTAAGTTTGTACATTTACACTTGTACAAAACTTTATATTAATGGATTCGTTTATATAAATGACATTTATTTTTATAAACGTTTTAAAAAATTTTAACTAATCGCTATCATGGCAGTCAACGTGCTAAGTATTTGAAAACCTGTAGAGTCTTTATTAAGATAGCGAGTAACGAGTAGAGAGATGTAGCGAGTAGTCCCAGATTAGTTTCTTTTATTATAAAAAAAATGGCATGTTTCTCTCGCCCTATTCTTTTTCCACGGGTTACCACCAGCGATACTGAAGTTTCATGAAACCGATGTTGTCTTGCGTAAATGCGATCGACGAATGTTCAATCTATGATGTCTTTTTTTAGATCAAATCTTCCCTTCATGTGGGATAAAATTTTTCTTTGTGAAGGGAAATGAATATTATCGAATAACGATAAATAAATTCGAGCTCTCACACTTGTACGATCACATTTGCCACATCGTGTTTGATACAACGAGATTACAGTGCCAGTGCCTCTGTGTATCTGTGTTGCATATAACTTTTGCTGTTAATTAATATATCTTCGGCTGTGTAACCGGTACATATGTGTACAAGCCACATTACTGTTTTCATATTGATTCCAATCGAATTTGCAGACAAATGACGCTCTTGGCAGCACGTACAACTGGATTTACTTTATACCATTGATCGTCCTTGGATCATTCTTCATGCTGAACTTAGTTCTTGGTGTCTTGAGCGGGTGAGTATGTGTCCCTTTTGACAACACTCCGCGGTCTATCCGCTCAGTTGTTACATTTATCGACCGACAATCGCTTTCATCCGACAAGATCGCGAAGTGCATTATTTCAGAATGATTTTCTTTCCTCGTCAGGGAGTTTTCTAATGAAAGAACGCGCGTCGAACGGCGGGCAGCTTATCGGAAAGCGAAGAGCAAACGACTCTTTACCACTGCGTTCAGTTCCTACTTAAAATGGATCACTCAAGCAGGTCTTCAATTAGCAGATGTTGCCTGACATTAGTGTGCCATAAACCGTATTCTTTTAGCGTATTTAGCACTGCTATGAGATCAGAAAAATAAAATACATTAAATATATTAGTTTATAATAATCAGTTAATCATCTTAAATATCATTTATCTTTTTTATTTAAAAAAATATTAAGCTTCTTTCTTTTCTTAAGTTTCTTTATTTGTAAATTACGGCTGATTTAATATCTCTAATTATATGACATTTGTTATTAATATTGTATTATAAGATTATATGCTTTTTGTGTGAAAAAAATGGGAATTTTTTAGTGCTGAACATGCAATGAGAATACGATGCAAATTATATATTTATAGAAATGTGAATTTTTAGGCCCATTTAATTAACACTAAATATTTTTTTAATTTTGATTAAGAGAAATTAAAATATATGCAAGAATAGTAGTTAATGAATTCATCATAATCTCGTGTATGATACATTGCTCTCCTGCGTAAGCTAGTTTCAAGAATTCTGCAAAAGAATAAAGAAAAAAAATCATTTCTTTTTAATACTCTCAATTGGCATTTTCCCCCAAATAAGTATAAATATTGTTGATTTATTAAACAAGGCAGTACCGCTAGAATATTAACGGCGGAATGCCTGAAAGTCCTCTGGTAAGCTTAGCTTTTATGCTCCTGAGTAAGCTGCCATATCATCGGTATTGTATCATCACGCTTGTAGAGAGTTTGCGAAGGAGAGAGAAAAGGTGGAGAACCGGCAGTCCTTCTTGAAGTTGCGAAGACAGCAGCAGCTTGAGCGCGAACTGAATTGTTACCTCAATTGGATCTGCAAAGCAGGTTAGAATAATTGCCGTAGACAAAACACATGAATTAAAAAAGATTAACCTTATTTCGCAAAGACTGAGAAAACATTGTTAAAAAAATCGGTAGTATAAAACAAACCGCGTATAAAATACTTCAAAAATAATATAATATTTAAAATTGACAGAAGAAAATAATAATTATTTGCATTAAATGTATTTAATATTTTATAATCTCTGTAAATCTGAAAATTAAGTAATAAATTTCTTACTCTTCTATCAGTGCATAAATACTGATATTGAGAATTTTAAACAATTAAAATTTTTATATTTTTGTTTGAATTTTATTGTAATGTCTCAATATTATGTTACAACTTTATCTCGTTTTCATTTTTGACGGGAATTTTGTGAAACACGATAGTGAAAGTTAAAAAATTATGCAATGGCAAAAGAGTTAAACATATATAATCTTTTATCGATCTATTTTAATTCATTTATTTTGTAAACAGTGTACCTGCAAAAGTTATAGCTCACCGTATATGCTAGACTCTCTACGTGTCGCTTTTTCGTGTATAAAAGTATAATGCACGTAATATTAATTATTGTTAATACGTAACGTTTACTTTTTAGAGGAGGTGATACTTGCCGAAGAGAGGACCACGGAAGAGGAGAAAATGCACATATTAGAAGGTCTATATAATGCAACACATATATCGATATCATGAATATTCACTTTTATAAGATTGAAAAGATTTGCAAAGCGATCTATATTCCGAAACGTGTTCGTACATATTAATATAGAATGCTCCGTGTACTCAAAGTGCACTTGCACCCTCATTTCTTTCAACATAGTCAAATTTCAATTTCTCAATTTTTTTTTTGTTAGAAATGTATTAAATGCTGTAATCAGCTTAAATAAGACATTCCTATGGTATATTTTATAATTTAAATTAATTTTATTAATAGCTGGATTAACAATCAATGTAATTTTTCGCTTTTTACTGCATGAGAAATAACACGTTATTCCTACAGTACATGTTACATGTAAATGTTATATAGAAATATAATTTGATAATACGATTTATGCACATTTATTAGATCACAAAATACAAAATACTTTGCAACATATAATGATATAATTATTGCAAATTGTGAATGATTCTTTCAATAATTCTATCAATATTTTTCGAAATATCGGACATGTAATTTATATATTTTCAATGAAAGATTATTTAAGTCGTAATTTTCATGAAGGTTTGCGTGGCTTAACATATTTTTTTGTTTTGTGCAGCAAGAAGAAGAGCAGCGGCAAAGAAAAGAAAGCTGAAAAATCTCGGCAAGAGCAAGAGCACCGACACAGAGGAGGAGGAAGGCGAGGACGGTGAGGACGATGGTGAGTTGTATTTGGTCAACTTGATGTTCAATTGTACCCAGTATTCTCTTCTTCTTGTTTATCTCTTTTACATTTCGAGTTGATGATTCTTCAGAATATTCGAAATTTGATCAAGTTTAAGTAGTAAAGATTTACATGATTTCTTATAGTAGTCAGAACCTATGTTATACATATATGAATCAACGATTTCCTCTAGAAGAGTGAAGCAATTAAAAAGTAAATTTAACGAAATTTAGAAATAAAATTTATGAAAATTTAAGTTGTATTATGGTTATACTCTCTCTCTCTCTCTCTCTCTCTCTTTCTCTTATGTGTGTGAATCATAAAATTAGTTAAGGATTAAATTCCATGCTTGAAAAATACAAAACATTTGCGATTTAAAAATTCATATTGGTGTGAAGGAAGTCGTTGATTCAAGATTTTGACCCGCCTTTTCTCTTGTTCTAAAATTTCTCTCCATTTATATATTGGCACGTTAGCGTATTTCCACGTTTATTGACGTATTTGTTAATACTTTATGGATTCACGCCTGATTTATCTTACGTATCGAAAGGAAAAGAAAAGAACGACGCTGAAAATTAACTTCTTCTAATTTTTGCCGATGAATATTCTAAACACACGCTATCAGATGCTCCTCTTGTTTCAGTGCCTAAGAAAAAGCTCAAAGGTAACTACAACCGTGAATGCCATGACTTTTCGCAAAGAGCTACGTAAAAATAAGGCTGTATTTGTAATCTTACGTAATTGTTTTATTTTTGTATTTTTATTTAAAAAAATTTTTGTTGGTAATATACACACGTACAAGTAATATCGCGCGTACACGATCACAAGTACATGATTAGATATGAGCTATTGCTTGGTAAATGACTTACTTGCCTATTCGCGTATGCAGGATGTATTAATAATCGCTCTTTTTCATTTAAACATGTAAGAATTAATCTTCTCACATTATTTTATAAATGATATAGGCCTAGATAATTTTATTCAGCCTAATTCGGATTAAAAATATTCTTTCAGCGTATATATCATTTGAAATATTTGAATATCTGATAATTATATACATTGATATAAGCTTTTAAAAAATGAGAATAATAATTAAAAATTAATTAAATATCTGAATATCTTTTATCACACAAAAATGTTAATAATTGAAATGCTCATTTGTAACAGTTATGTAATTTTAATATATACAAAATTATGTATTGCTCTCTGCGTAAAAGTATAAACTGGCAAAGGGCCACTTTACACATTCAGACGAAGTATGGTCGTCGCATAGCTAGATTATGTATTATTTATATGGTATTAAAATCGAAGCCTGTGATTACTCGTGGTAGAGGATGTAATTATTGCATTCTATTATACAATTACTTGGATCGACTGCTGCTAATTTTGTGACTGATATGTATCACTTAAGATCACGTGGACTGCGCGAGAGACAGATCGGAAAACTCCGGAGCTAATTTTTTTAAATTTTTAGATATTGCTTTTTTTATGTATTAGTTATCACGATATATAAATATTAGATTTTCTTTGAGTCTGGGAACATTTGCATGAATATTGTTCTGAATTTTTTTTTAAATAAGGAAATAATGTGTGTATATATAATATATAATTTTAAAAAAGGATTAAAACCATTTTCTTATCATCTTAAATTTCTAATTTTTCAACATACAAAAAATTTGTTTACGTTAATAATTATAGCATATAATAATCTTTTCCGTGAAATGAATTTTTGAAATGAAATCGCAAATCTTTTATTAAACAATTGATAATAACATTATCATTATTATCATTAAGTGCCAATGTTTTCGGCGGAAATATTTCTACACTGTTTAAGTGTACCATGTGGTGATGGAATATTGTGATTAATGTTTTTATTATTCAGTTATATACGATTATATAATTTTAGTTTGTTAAAACTGACAGAACAGTAGAATATTAGTGTTGTCAAACGAGAAACTGAATCTCCTGAGTAGTGTTTGAATCCCATCCTATAGAATTTGATAGATGGGCTAATTTCAGCCTGTCGTTCACACATAGTAATAATAGTAATAAATAGCCACAATATATACGTATCGCCATATAATAGTGGTAACCGCTTAGTAGAATACATTAGCATAGAACTTTGTGTGTCTATTCTTATATCTATTTTTTGTTAAACCGGTAATAAATAAAATTTTCTAATTCTTCCAATTGATAAAATAATTCTAGAAATATTTGATTTCTTTTTCTGATCATAAAAATTCTAACATACAAAATGTATAAACATGATATATAATATTTAAGGCTGTTTAGATTAATGAATATATTATTTAAATCAATATGGCAATTTTATAATAGATACTCATTGGTCCAAATAATTTTATGCTATGTTGTGCTATACTTATACATTTTGTGTAGGAAAGCCTTAATATTTATTTATCCTCATTGTCGGTTTATCCTCAAAACTTCTATAAGAATGTCATTATACGCAATGTTCAAATATTTCAAAAAACTTTAATAGATTCTCTATCATACTTTAGATTATATAATTTGAATTTTGTATTTATAGTCGCAGAAATAGCTTAGTAAGTAGTACGAAACGTGAAGATGTAGACATAGTGTAAAAAATTATTCTGAAGTCAAAGAAAAATTATGTAATTTACATTAAAACAAAAATACATACAATATCGTTCAATTTAACAATCAACTGGACTGTAAAATATATTTTAAATGTTTTATTAATTTTATGCTGAAAAAGTGTTATTATACTTTGTAGGGTTCTCGAGAGCCTCCTACTTTAAGTCGAAGGTGAAGAAGCAGGGCACGTGCCTACAATTCTGGCGAGCTGAGAAAAGGTTTAGGTTTTGGATACGCAATTCCGTCAAATCACAACAGTTCTACTGGTTCGTCATCGTTCTTGTGTTCTTTAACACCGTCTGCGTGGCCGTCGAGCATTACAATCAGCCAAAATGGCTCACCGATTTCCTCTGTGAGTTTTGTAAAACTTTAATATTATTATTCCATTTAATGAAAAAATACACATTACACTTAGCATAGTAGAAATTTGATTTATAAAATTAGCTTATATTAAAGGCCATTTTGACAGTCAACCCATTAAGATCTAAAGGATTTCAGCGTAATGAAAACTTATATATCTAAAAGGTTCAAGTTCTTCAAGATCTTAATGGTTTCAGTTTAACTTAATGTTTTGTTATTCACAGACTACGCAGAGTATGTGTTCTTGGGCCTTTTCATGATGGAGATGTTCATAAAAGTCTACGCGCTCGGTCCTCGCACATACTTCGAATCGAGCTTCAATCGCTTCGACTGCATCGTCATCTCGGCCTCGATCTTCGAGGTGATCTGGTCCAAGTTGAAGTCTGGCTCTTTTGGCCTCTCCGTCCTACGTGCCCTTAGACTCCTGAGAATTTTTAAGGTCACCAAATACTGGAAGAGCCTGAGAAACCTCGTGATATCGCTGCTAAGTTCGATGCGCAGCATCGTTTCCCTTCTCTTCCTGCTCTTCCTCTTCATCCTCATATTCGCGCTGCTCGGTATGCAGCTATTCGGTGGCCAATTCAACTTTGACGATGGCACGCCGCCCACAAACTTCAACACCTTTCCCATCGCACTACTCACTGTCTTCCAAGTGAGTACAATCGATCATTATTACGATTCTAATATATGAATATTCAATTCTGATCTTAAATATGAAAATATCATAAGATATAATTGGTCTTTATTTACTAAAATTTTCTAAATTAGTTATTCTCGTTTAATAAATATAATTTTATTGCATCATATATGCTTTAGTTGTTCCAAGTGTCTAAAATATATAGCGAGAAAAGTATCCGTTTTATAGTTTCATACAATTCGTATACTTTATGATACAAATAAACATTAAATAGATACATGATAAAAGTATAGTTTGTGTATGCATATTTTAAATACAGTGGAAATTGGGTATCTAATAATAAATATGTATTATTCAGTAAATGAAAATTAGATGGTTTTTTCTTGAACTAAAAAATATTCGATTGATGTAATAATTGATAATGATTATGATACAGATCCTGACTGGAGAAGACTGGAACGAAGTGATGTACAAGGGTATCGAGTCGCAGGGCATGGCCCATTCGCTCTACTTCATCGTGCTGGTGCTCTTCGGCAACTACACCCTGCTGAATGTCTTCTTGGCTATCGCCGTCGACAATCTCGCGAACGCGCAAGAACTAAGCGCCGCCGAGGAGGAGCAGCAGGAGGAGGATAAGGAGAAACAGATGCAAGAGCTCGAGAAGGAGATCGAGTCGTTGCAGAGACGTGGGGACGCACCGAGGGTGGAAATCTGCCCTCCTAGTCCAACGCAGAATTTGTAAGTCTTATTCTCTTTTTGCTACATTTGTAAAAATTCTTGTCTTTTCTTGACGTTTTGTATTGGTAGCAAATAATATTTATGACTTTTGAGTAAGGTAGAATAGAAAATTTTATAAAATCTTTGATACTTACATAAATATTGTGACTTTATGTAAATCTTAATTGCAAGACTATGTGAACAAAGTGATTATTAATTATGCATAATAAGATAAAGTTAATAGTCATTATTAATTATTTATAATTATTTAATGAAAAATTGATAATTATACATAATATAGATTAAAAAATGTAAAACGCAATATTGACGGAGAGCCACAAAGTGGAGAACGACGTCTCATCTTTTCCAGCAGAGACGGAAGAATTGAAACCCAGACGTCCGAAGAGAGGAGGCAGGATGAAGACGACGACACGGGACCAAAACCAATGCTGCCATACTCCTCCATGTTTATACTGTCCCCTACGAATCCGTAAGTGTTGATAATAATCTGATCGCTCGGAATTCTTTTCCAAAAATATTGAATACCATAATAAATCATAATATTATTAGATAAAATCAGATGATACACATAAATTAAAAAGCGCAGCAGACACCTGCTTTTATTAACGATCGTATTAATTGTCTATTAATCATTTCGATATTTTCTCCTATATTTTAATATTGTATTGTATGCATTATTTTTTTATTTCAAGAACGAGATTGTTACTTTCGTCGAAATAATGGAATAACTTTCTGTTTATAGTATAAGAAGGGGTGCCCATTGGATCGTGAACCTTCGATACTTCGACTTCTTCATAATGGTGGTGATATCGTTGTCGAGTATCGCGCTGGCTGCTGAGGATCCTGTTTCAGAGAAAGCGTCAAGAAACCAGATCCTCAATTATTTCGATTACGCGTTTACCGGCGTCTTTACTATCGAAATGGTGCTAAAAATCATTGATCTTGGTATCATACTGCACCCGGGTTCGTACCTGCGCGAGTTCTGGAACATTATGGACGCAGTCGTAGTGATATGTGCTATGGTGTCGATCGCCTTTGATATACTCGGTAGCTCTTCTACGGCCAGCCAGAACCTCTCGACCATCAAGTCACTACGAGTGCTGCGAGTACTCAGGCCGCTTAAGACAATAAAGCGCGTGCCGAAGCTCAAGGCGGTGTTTGACTGCGTGGTGAATAGTCTCAAGAATGTCATTAACATTCTCATAGTGTACATATTATTTCAATTCATATTCGCTGTAATTGCGGTGCAGTTGTTCAACGGTAAATTCTTCCACTGTACCGACGACAGCAAGTATACGCAAGAGGATTGCAAGTAAGTATATAATTTGAGTATATTATTCAACCTTGTTGTTTTTACTTATCGACATCAGAAGCATTTTGGAGAGAATACACATAAATATATTGATGCATTTAATAATAATCGAAGCTAGAACATTTGATTTTGAAAAGTAAGCGAATAAATATACATATCTTTAAAAGGGCAAATGAAGCTGAAACTAAAAAAAGTTCTTCGTTTCATTCTTATTCTCGAATTATATTTTTATAAGTGGCGTCAGTATAGAAATGGAGACTAATTTTGTTTTCGCGATAGTGGACACTTCTTCGTTTTCGAGGAGGGCAAGTTGCAACCGGAGCTCAAGCCACGGAAGTGGCAATCTCAGTCCTTTCACTACGACAACGTGATGGTGGCCATGCTAACGTTATTCGCTGTCCAGACCGGTGAAGGTTGGCCGCAGATTTTGCAAAACTCGATGGCTGCCACATACGAGGACAAGGGTCCTATCCAGAATTATCGTATTGAAATGTCCATTTTCTACATCGTCTATTTCATCGTCTTTCCATTCTTCTTCGTCAACATCTTCGTGGCCTTGATTATCATTACATTCCAGGAGCAGGGAGAAGCTGAACTGCAGGACGGTGAAATCGATAAGAATCAGGTAATGTTTCATGTTACCTGTTATTAGTTGTCTTCAGAAAAAGGAAATATATATATATATATATATAAAATTTAATTTATATACATATACATATAATAATTCTATAATTTATTTAAATATATGTATAAATAGATTCTTTTAAATATACAAATTTATGTTGGCTCTTTATGTCTTAATTTTTTACATGTCATTTTAGACAATATATTTATGTGATACATGATATTTTTTAGCACAGATATTAATGCATTGATAATTCCGTATTACTCTTTCAGAAATCATGTATAGATTTTACAATACAAGCTCGTCCGCTCGAGAGGTATATGCCGAAGGAGCGGAATAGCATTAAGTACAAAATCTGGAGGATAGTCGTATCTACGCCATTCGAATATTTTATCATGATACTCATCGTATTAAACACATTATTGCTTATGATGAAGGTAAGTGTCATGATCTCTCTCTTGTGTTGCATTGCAATTTCTTTAAAGAGATTCATTAATCAAATTATCAGTTTTTTTCCCTGATTAGCTTTACAGGAAACGCGAATAACGAAAAAAGAAAGTGTTTTAGAATACGAAATTTTTTATGAAAGTAATCGAAAACAAAACTTAAGCGTATTAACATTAATAAAAATTTTTTCGAGCATAATAAAAGCAGCTCAAAAGGATTTTTATAAACTTAGTGGTCAGTTTTGTTTTTGATTTTTTATATCACGATTCCAAATCAAATGAGGCATAAGTGCAAATTATTATTATTATAAAACTAATAAGAGAACAGGGCTACGAGCCATAGATTCGTCAAAATCTTTAATTTTTATTCTAATAAATTATTTTTTTTTTTTCAAAATGCATTTATTTATAAAAGAAAATAACATTCATTATTTTCTTTATTTGAAATCACGACAAAATATTCTTCGGTCATAGTATAAAAATATTTTTATTAGATGTTAAGGCATATTACTTATTGTTAGATGTATTAGAGATAATCTCTGTAAAGTATCTAAAAAATTAGAAATTTGTATTATACTTTCTATATATTAAAAAAAGTAAATATACTGATTTACATTTAACATTACAGCTTTATAGATTAAGTGAAAATTTTCTAAATTTTTAACTTAATTTGTTAAAAACATGTTTTCTTCTTATTAAAATAACTTTTTATTTAGATTCTAAATCGCCAAAATTTTTGTATTATTTTCAAATAGAATATAGAAAAATCTGTAATTTTTTCACAATTTTATTTTGTTAAAAAATACGTCTAATACATCTTTAAGAAAAAAATAATTCAAAAATTAACTTGGAAAGAAAAGGGCACTAGGAGTTAAGCGTATAGATAACTTCACGCAACGCCGATATATATCTAGCAAATCTATCTATTATAAAAAATTATTAAATAAATAAGCTTACATGTTTCGACTCATTTTTTAGCCTTCTTCAGAGACAATACAATTTTCATAAATAAATTATAATTTAAAAAATAACAAAGATAAAAAGATGTTTAATCATAATGAGCTCACTCACAACCGAGAAATAGATTCAAAAGACAATTTCATCCTAGGGAGTACAATCAAATGCATAATAACGGAAGAAAGGAAAGAAATAAAGAAGGTTGAAAAAATGGGTCGAAACATGTAAGCTTATTTATTTAATAATTTTTTGAAGTTATCTATGCTTAACTAGTGCCCTTTTCTTTCCAAGTTAATTTTTTATTTATACAGGAGTTTGTTATTTAAGAATTAATATATTTTAAAAAAATAATTCATTTGATATATTTTTTTACTTAAGAATGAGCTTATGCCTCAATTCTGGTATTGCGATGTATCGCTCGTTTATCTTTGCGTCCTGCGATACTTATCGTTTCTAATTTAATATTCTCCCGCACATTCTCTTAACATAAGACCCGTTAGGTCTGTCGGCAATTTTAACCAATCGACAAACAGTTTCGTCTTTTGTTAACATAACAAAGATACGCGAGATCATAAACGAGAATATGTCGCGTCCAAGCAGAGCACGTAATATCGAAAGACTGTATCATATCTATATATCATGTTATGTACTTACGAGGACATTGTTGTTCTTGCCTGCTGACCTTTTCTGATCGTTTTCTCTGTATAACTGTATCACCCTTGTATTTTATCAATACGTGTACACAGCTATGTCGAACTTCATCGTTTCCTGAAACTCTTTCAGCAAAATATCTTCCTCCCGAATAATATAATGTTTGTTTTGCTTCTACTTTGTTTTTTAATTCTAATATTCTAAAAATATATTTTATATTTTTAATAATTTAACAAAAGACTTATATACAGTACTATATCTTTCAGCAATAATTATTATGCAATGAACTTAGAGTTTAATTGTTATTTCACGTATTTATAATTAAGATCTTATAACATAATACTTAATAAATTAATTTTACAAATATAAATTAACGATTCCTTGATATCCAAAATATTAAATAATTTTTTACAGATTCTGATTACTTATTATTAAAATAAATTAAATAATTGCAGTTATTCTAATATTTCAATATTACATAGGAATTACAGTGTATTTAAAGAAATTAGTAAATAACTTTTTAAATAATATTGTACATTGTGTAATTTTTATATTTTAAATTTTACGTTTTAATTTTTATGTACAGCAGTTCTTTTACAACATAGATTTTATTTACTTACAATATTTATTCCTTTAAATATCTTGAAGATTAATAAAATGAAGTTTTCTTTTTATTCTATTATTTTGCTTTAAATTCGTCGTATATTCTTATATTTATTTTTTTCTTTACCTCTCAGAATCGATTTCTGTTTGATCCTTCATTCCAACTGCATGATTGCCGCTGCGTCCTCGTCTTTGAAGTAGACTTATTCGGGAGCGTGTAAAAAGGGAACACGTTTTCGTGTACTATATTAATTGTAATCCCTATATCATGTATAGACACCAACACAACGTGCGTTCGACTCATACATTCACCTTGCTAATACCATGTTTTAACTGGTAACGGGATAAAGCGTTGCATCTCAACCCGTCCTAGCTTGATACAATTGACTTAGGAAATTAAGATGCCAAAAGATTGCGCTTTTTGGCGTCTACAAACCCTGCACGTGAGAATCCACGTGTTATTTTGAAGCACTTTTAACCCCTGCCCATAAGCTATCTGATTCTTTCTTTTTAGTGGTTTTCTCGGAAAATTTAATTAAATTTTTCTTTCAATTTAAATTAAATTTAATATATAGCTAAAATAGTAAATTAACTTAACGTTTTTATATACTTAAGATCGAGTAATTAAAGGAGGGTAGAAATTTTCGAGGGTTTTCCGACCACTTGGGGATCGTTTTATTTATATATTTTCTTATGTATTTTTCTTCGTAGAAATCGAAAATAATCATTATAATATAATAACGCCAGATTAAAGGAAAAATTAGTATATTGAAATAAAATTAACAAAATCCTTATTCGCATCGTTATGAAATCACTGTCAGTGCCTCAATGATTTAGAAATTAATTCAAAATTGTATACACTATATACAATATTGCACCACAAAATGTTAATTAGATTGTATTATTTTTGTATGCAATTGAAGGCTTTATTAATAGTTATAAAATAATTTTTATATTATTTTATTTATATTGTTTATTACATTTGATTAATAGCAATAGTTGAATAGATTTGAATGTTAAATCAAATTAATTATAAATCAAAAATTTGTTTCTTGAATTTTATTATCTACTTTATTAGTTGTCTGTTAATAACTAATATATTGTTACAAACTACGCTACCTGTTTTGAGAGTTTTCTTTAATTTGATCCACTTCCACAAATTCTATTAATTCACTGTATATTAATTAGATTCGTGCACGCTTTCAGTTTTGAGCCGAATCCTGTATTCTATTGTGAGTTTTTTTTATTTGCTTTCCAATTTCTATGACTTGTATAGTTGAACGCACGAGATGAATATCTATCCTTATTTTTCTGTTTCTCTTAAACAAGATTATCTGAGCCTGAAATTAGAATCACCGAATTAGAAACATTCATACACACATACATATTAGGTTAATTCCAATCCATACGCAACGCCTGATTACACAATATCATTTATGGTCGGACTTGTTTGCCTGAAAAAAACGTATTGTGTTCAGATTACTTGCACACGCGCTGCACCTGAGAGCACATACCAAATAAAACACCATGTGTTCACATTGTTCAGCACACAACGAGAAGCCAATAATATTTTGTTCTTGTATTATAAAGATGTTTTGCTTATTTTCAAAATTTTTCTAAAAAAAAATTCGTAAAAGAAAAAGTATTATTAAATTAATAAAAATAGGATTATGTACATATGATTCATGTTTTATGTAAAAATATGTTGTCTCTCGCGACTGAAATAATTAATAAAAATAATTAATAATGTTTTATATAGTTTATAGTTAAAAGGAATTTGTTTTATTTCTAAATGTGATGTTTTACTTTAAAGTCATAAAATTTATCATTTTAATCTGTCTCAAAATAATAATTAATAGTATATTTACTTATTATTATATAAAATATAATGTAATGCGAATTAACCAGCTCAGTATTTGGATTATAATTGATTGTCTTCTCGTTTGACACATCGGTGGTTAATACGATGTATGTGTATGTGTGTGTATATATGTATATACATATACACACATATAGAGTATCCACTCGCACTTCTCACACATGTGCAAAATTGCGTGTCGCATGCTGGCTGTCGTCAAAGCAGATTGATCAAACTAAAAACAACGAAATAGCAACAACATTAGATATATCTGCTGAATGTGTTTTACAGTGACAAGAAACACACTGCACGGGACGTTCGCACGTTTCACCCTTTCCTTTTTCCTCACACAGAAAAGAAAGATTGCAGGAGTATAAGCACTTTGAAAAGTGAAGTTTCGTAATTCCTAACGATCCCTTCGTTAATTGAACTGCACTCTTTTTGTTCCGGAAATCCATTCACTTTAAGTGTCTTTGTTCGATTGTTTTTTACGTTTTCTTCGATCATTTCTTACTGTTTCTCTCTCTTTCTTTCTGTTTTGTCAATCTTTATCGATTTTGCGACTAATTTCTTCAGACACTGATTCGTATATGCCCAATTAACCTACGGTCCACAACACTCTGGGGAACAATGACAGAAAGAGGATTTATTTCTTTACAATTAATTTAAGTTGTAATCTATAGGTTCCCGATTACAAGTTTGCTGGTTCTATTTTCGCCAAAATCACATTGTAGCTAACCCGCATTCGTTGATTGGCTAAAATAGAATCAACAACCTGCAATCGTAACTGGCAACTTGTAGTGTGATTACGGCTTTTGGCCTATATAGTGTTGTGTGAGGTTTAAAATTCTCTTTATCTCATCCGCTCTTTCGGTTTTAAAGAGAGAAAGTGAGAATTTTGAGCCTCGCTTAAAGTAATGTTAATGCACACACAATCGAGCCTTAATGATAAACTTAAATTTCACTTAACGCTTACATTAATATTAAATTCATGTTTTAATTTTAGCTTACAATTATATTTTACTCTTATTTCACAAGTATAAATCAAATGTATTAATTATATTTGTGTATATTTAATCATGATCGATATTTGCTTCGAAATTCCTTAACTGGTATTCGAGTATCTAGTATATTTTAAATTAATATATCTTTGTTTAAGATTAACGTAATTGAACGGTTTCTTTTCATTTGGAGAAGAAAATCTAAGGAATAAAATTATATATCTTAAAATTATGTAAGATTGTGAAATATGTTTGCTACAAATAATTTTTCACAACATAGTTGAAAATATCTTGATCCACGTACACACACACACACTTTCTTCGCACCGTAATTTTTAAAACATATAATACAAAAAAATTTGATCTTACAATTTTTTGTGATATAAAACACTAAACGATTTTTTTTTCTTGTCATTGGACCCACAAAATCCACCATTTAGAAAACTCCTAATATACAATCCATTGATCCAAAAAATTAGTTGATCATCAGTTATCTCAGTAAACACCTCATATCTTTCATAGCACTGTTAATAGTTTAATTAAAGAGATACATATACAATGCGAATAAGTGCAAATAACGGTATTGGTTAACCACATACATAATTAGCATACGCACTACACTCGTCGAAAGACGAATTGATATCGCAGGAATGTAAGAGACAAACGTTTCATTTAATATACACGCATACCGATTAGGCTCGTACAGTGTACACGTATAAGTTTCGACGACGTTAAGAAAATGTCTCCCTCCCTACATTCTACGAATATATATAGGTGTATATTAGGACGATTAAAAAAATCCAAAATATCCTTTTGCGGTTACCTTATTGGAACTACTTATTCTTTATGATTAAAAATAGTCACTGTTATTTTTTCAAATTTTTTAAAAATATGTAGAGGTCGTGCAAGTCGTATTTGTAATAAAAGTTAATGTCTTTCAGTCTTTTATTTTTTTTCTGAAAAGAATGTTACACAATAAATAATATTTTCATCGAGTAAGCAATCAAACACATACTTTCTGAGTATCAGAAAAATATGTACAGCTCACTCAATTTGAAGATATATAATAAATGACACTTTCAACCGTGTATACAGACATACAATAACTTTTTTATTTTATTTCGAAAAAATTTAAAAATAACAGTAAGTTCCTGAGACAATTTTATGTTATTGAAACTTGCAAAAAGTGTACACAAAAGTATTCTTTTTAGAAAAAAATAAAAAACTGAAAAATAAAAATTTTCATTATAAACGCTATTTGCGCGATCTTTGCATATTTTTTTAAATTTGACTAAGTAACAGAGTGACTATTTTTAACAACAAGAAATAAGTGGTATTAATAAGGTAGCTAAAAAAAAATATTTTGGATGATTTGAACCACTTTAGTGTACATCTCACTACGCTTTTACATAAACGTAACCTTTCATATATCTCTCGCACTTTATCTTACACGCCGTACGTATGTATGACTAAACTGTGTACCAATTCGTGATATCCAAAAGCTGACACATAACATGACCCATGAATTATTCTCGAACATAACGCGATTTATTTTAAATTTTGTTACTTTTTTATTCTTACCTCGAAAAACATTGACATTATTCTGTATTTGATATAATTTCTATAGCGGTATGCGAGAATAAAACAGTATGAAGAGTGATAATACGTCAGCAGGGTTAATTTTGCGTAAAAAGATTACTTATTAAAATAAAATTATTCGAGCTTTTAAATACTAATTGTAAGTTGATTTTACTAACCATCGTTGGAGACTTTTAATCAATAGGAGAAATTAATAAATAAGTTATTAATTTAATATATTTGCACAGTATATTTAATTGTGTTTTTAAGGCAATAGTTAATCTTGCTGGTGCAGTTATCCCGTTTTACGATATGTAACGATTGTGCAGCATAGAATGTTCATGTATCGGTGCACAGAATTTTGTAAAAAAAAGAAAAAATGAAAGAGCCACTTCTTTCTTCTTCACATACGGTGGGTCAGAGGAAGGAAGAAGGTTGTGCTAAAAGAAAGCAAAGAGAAAAAGCGAGTCACGCGCGATTAAAGCTTGTACGTACGTACGTATGTCTGTCTGCCCGGCTGTGTGTTTGTCAGTATATGCATTGCAGTTCCATCGGCAAAGCGATTCGTACAAGAACACGCTGAAGTACATGAACATGTGCTTCACGGGGATGTTCACTGTCGAGTGCGTACTGAAGATCGCAGCATTCGGCGTGAAGGTAGGCTCCATACACCGCCAAACATCTCTCTCTCATCGAATTCTCAATATATTCTAAGTAAAGCGAGATATAATTCGAGACTCTCGCTAAGTCGAGTGAAAGATGGCTCCTCGTGATAGTTCCTCAAAATTGGAAACCTGAAGAAATCCAGAAATCCCTCGCTGTTATCAAAAGTAATTAACGTATTATCGAGATAATTAATAAACCTTGAAATAATTTGGCGTTAAACATATTTGTAACGTTAATTTATCATTAAATATCAGAAAAAATTAGAAAACAATTTTTGAATGATTCAAAGTGATAAAATTGCTGCAATAGTTTTTTTAGTAACATTGAAAAGTGGTGGAATATCACAAGAGAGTTACTTTTCACGTCGCCTGGTAAGTGTCGCTTGTTAGAAGATAATTAGAAGTGGTTCTCTTCGTGAGTACCGATGTAGCAATATGACTTATCGGAACACTTTCGGTACTCCGGAGATATCCGTATATATATATTGTATATATATATATATATATATACTCTATCTCACGCGTGTATATTTCTACAAGTATATAGAATATACTATTTAGTGAACTTTCTGTGCGCAGGGCTGAACAAGCGCTAGATGCTGTCGGAGTAGTTGTAGCGTTTCCATTTCTCGATATACCTTCGTACGAATATATAGATATGTATCTCGATAGAACTAGAATGGTATTTTTCGTGCTCCTCTGTGCAAGGATTAGCTGCAAGATCTAGATAGAAACTTTTTTTTAATTACTCATACTCATTCTGTACTTGAGATAGTATCAATAAAGTCTACAAGTACTTTAGTATGCAAAAAATGCTCAGCTCTGTACACGTGATCGAGCTTTAGGATAATTTGGGAAGATTTAAGATTTATAAATACCATACAATCTTTTTTATTTTTACTTCCGAATTTGAATTTTTTTTCTTAAAAATTCATGGAAAAACACAATATTTTCATCAGCTTTCAAGTCATCTACTTTTAAACTTATTCATTTAGTACATTTTATATTTTTTTAATTCACTGTGACTGCTACTGTGGAACTTTGACTTTGTATTTAATATGAATTAAACACAGTTAATTGAATCAGAGTTATATTATTTTATTTTATATAAAAAATAAAATATTAGAAATGTAATATATATTTATTACTTATACATGTTTATAGTGTTACAAGCAAAGATAATGCAAATCTTCTCAGGTTTCCTACATTAATAATAATTACACTGAACAAAGTAATAATGGGATTAAATCATTAATTGTACATTTAGCATTGTATTTTTTATTTCTGTTAATTTTTGTGTTTTTACAATATCAATTTACTTGTTTTTTTATCCCGTTATTACAATAAGCTAATTACACAGAGTTTATACAAAAGAAATTAAAAAAATTTAAACTACGATCGAATATTTGCAAAATATCCATCGATTGTTCACACATATACACGCGTATACACATGCATACACAAATATTTGATCGTAATATTTAATGTTCAAGTGAGTCCGCGAAAATTTGATATTTCTTAATATTTTTCTTACACTTACGTTTTGTATCTGATAAAAGATGTGTAATAAGGCTTAGTATTCATATAAATGCGCTCTTATAGAATTTATAATTTAACCTACACTAACATAGAAAATTAACAGTTACACTTACAAATACACAGACATAAAGATTCATATATCACACACCTTCATGTGGCACTCATGAATATTCCAACATGACGTATTGAGAACATAAATAAATTTCACATCGAATTATTTTCAATTATGTTTTTCATGCTTTTTTTTCTCTATTTCTTTCTTCTTATTCTTCTTCTTCTTCTTCTTCTCTCTCTCTCTCTCTCTCTCTCTCTCTCTCTCTCTCTCTTTCTCTTTCTCTATATCTTTTTTACTTTTCTATCTTTCTTGTATTTTGTTTTCTTTGCTCGTCGGTTTAATTTTTCGGAATACTTTCATAATAAAAATAATGGAACAAATAGCAAATTAATTTAAGAGAAAGTTTCGAAAGTCGCACTCACAGAAAATATTTCTATATTCAATGTTATTACTCCAAGATCTAGAATAAAATAAGATTGACATACAGCCAATTATATTTATTTTTCAGAGTAGAATATTTTAATCTTAAATGAAAAATTCTAAGAATAAGGTATTCTTGATTTAGCTCATTAATTTTCTTAATAGAAAAATTTAAGTTCGATACAATATTTTTCATTTAAACTTATTTTATTCCTACGGAAGGAATTTTATTTATATTTTTACGAAAAACTGAGCTCAGTCGAAACTCGAATTGGGGAACTCTCGTTCCGCGTCTCTTTGCCTTTTACCTAAGACGCTACCCCACGAGAGTTTCACTGCTTTGATGTTGTAGCATCGCATATGTAACTGGATAGACTTATTCTAAATGTAAGAATATATAAATTTCTAAATTTATATGTGTTGTACTTATTTCAAGATAAAATGTCGACCTTATTTTATTCGAGGGTGTAGAATACAAATTATTGATTTCATTTTAAAATAACCCTAATTTCATAATGTATAGGGTTAAGATAAGATAAAGTATACGTCAAGAACTTTTTTTTTCTCCATATTAGAAATCCTTTCTGTGAAGGCGAGGAGAAATGTACATAAAGGAAGTGCTGCTTTTTGATATCCTTTGCATGCCTTGCCCGTTTTGCCTGTATCCGCATGTAATCACTTGCACGGTCTGATATGTTTTTGATCCTCGCATGCACACATCATGATTACTATGACTGCGATTATGGGTTGAATGACAATAATAGTGATGATTATAATAACAACTAAAGATAAATATGATGATAACACTAATGATGATGTTGATGATAATGGTGATGACAATGATGATGATGACAATGACAATGAGGACAATAATTTATGGTGAGCATAACGAAACTAAAGTCGAGAAGTCGCGAAAGCGCTCCTCGTTGCTGTTCGCCGCACGCATGTCATTGTGTTGTGGGGAAAAGCATTAACTTCTGTTTCACACATGCATACACTCGGCACACATAAAATTGAACATCGTATTCTATATACACACAGACTGATCGAGATTTACCTATCACATGTACGATGAAGAATCATCCTGTCAGAGATTGGTTAGATTTGCTTGGTAACTTGATACAAAGAGAAGAGATGCCTTCTCACAAAAGAAAATAAAACAAATTTAATTATTTGGTATAAAATAATTCTATACAACATTATATAATGAATTGTATTAAAGCAATTTTTTAACAGAATAATGTACTAGAAAAAAATGTATATTTATAATATTTGGATGTACATTTGATATATAGTCTTTGTGTTTTTGCTATTTATGGAGTAGATATAATGCAATGAAATATATACAATATTAAAACAATACTATTTGCAGACAGTTTACAAGATAACAATTAAAATTGTGTATATAATCGAAAAATTTATCATTATTTATATTTACAAAACTTTATATATATTTTTGAAATTTTTATATTTAAAGTATAAACTTTATGGTAAAGTATAAACTAAATGGGATCTTTAAAAAAAGTTTAAAAAATAAAAATCATAATTTTAAAATAACAATAGAATGACAAAAATGAGTCAATATATTTTTCAATTAAGCGTGTAACGTTTATATCTTGAAAATAAAAGAAAAATATCTCATTTTTAATTTAATAACAATGTTCGACTCAAATGAGAAAAATAAATGAAGAGAGCGATCGAATACAGAGATTAATTAAAAAAGAACGAATACGTATATGTATAGATATATATGGGCGCACAAAGGAATATTAGAGTCTGGGTTGTGTGTTACGTCTGTGTGTTGGGTATATTTTGTAGTATCACGAAGCGCCATTGGTTTTATTGGACTTCTTGACCATCGTGAACTTGGTCGTCACTCTCCTTTTCCTCATTGAGTGCATCCTTAAAATCGTCGCCTTCGGATGCAAGGTATAAACAAGCCTCTTAAATCGCTCTAATTCCATCTCACTCTCACTCAACTCACACTGCAAATTCTTATCACTTGTTATTCCATCGAAACTGACATCATTCACCGGTCGTCATTAATTGTGTGATGTTATCGGTCGGAGGATACTCGTGAAGAAAGTGGGGATCCTAAAAACTGGCGAGAGGAACAGAAGGGAACAGATCGAGACATCGCGAAACTGTTTATCACGAAAATAAAAAGTATCTTTAAAGTTTATTTTTAAGTAGATTTATCAAGATTTAAAGTAAACTTGTATGCGTAATATGAAATTATTACAGTATTTTGAATGGACATTCAAAAGGTAGCAGTTGACAGAAAATAGGACTACACCATTTAGAAAAAATTGTTGAATTTTTTTAAAATATCGGATATATAGTAGAGAGATATTAAATTATTTCAACATTAATGAACAAAGAATCTCTGAATAATTAAGTTCGAAACAAACGAGAGGATATAAAAAAAATCTTGCTTTCTCTCTCTCTCTCTCTCTCTCTCTCTCTCTCTCTCTCTCTCTCT
>NW_017275337.1:964184-965521 GCF_001594065.2 Cyphomyrmex costatus | reverse complement strand
TCTCTCTCTCTCTCTCTCTCTCTCTCTCTCTCTCTCTCTCTCTCTCTCTCTCTGATTAATTAAAATTTTGTTGAGAAAAATTGTATGAAAATCGAAAAATGAATTCTCTGATATGAATTTTACAGAAAAAATTTATAAAAGTTTAATTTAATATTTTTTTTACATTTTGCATAATTTGCATAATGTAACTGACGGTTCCTATTTTCTGGCGAAAATAGAAGTTGAGTATATCAAGTAAAAGTTGAGTATATCAAAGTTCGCGTGTCTCTATTTCTCTCACTCTCTCTCTAGTTTGCTTGCTATTACCGGCATGCTCCCGTAGATACTTCTCTAGAAGAGATCCCGTCACTTCAGCTAATCATCGATCACCAAAGCGTGTGATTTGGGTAAACGCTTTAAAATTTTTGTGAACAGATGTCTTTGTCTTCGTGGATTTGAAATTTTACAAATAAATTCTATTTATTTACTGAACATTGATGGATATAACTCCATTATAATTGTAAAAAATTAATAAAGTGAAATGAAAAACGTAGAAATATTTTTATTGATTATATTTAATTCGTTAAATTCAATGGTATTGTATAATAGCATTAAATTCATTTGTATTAAAATACAAAATTTTTCTAATTTAAAAAATAAACAGTCACTATTTTTTGTAATTACAGTAATTACTTCTGAGTAATTATTTTTTCTTTCTTCTCTTATTCCACGACTAAGAGATCTGATAAACGATCATTACAATATTCAAAAGCACCGTTCAGAGAGGCACACGTTACAGAATTTCAACTTAAGGTATTACATGATGTCCTATTAAGGATGTAATACATCCATAATAGGAGTGCTCACAAACACGGACACGCACACAACACACATACACAGGCACTTTTACACACAAAATAGCGTACACTTACAAAAGAAGCAGATTATAGTATACTTTTCTTGAAGTCGGAGTAGTTTCTTCTTTAGTAGTAGTCATACGCAAACAATCTCACAAACACTAGAACTACACTCCAGTTCGTTCAATAGATTACTGAAACATATATATCAGTGATTAGTTTAAATTGCTTGCTATTGATATGTATTATTATATAGATCAAGACATAATGAGGGATAAGAAGATTATAAAAAATTGAAAAGGCAACAATAATTTGACGATAAAATATTCGTGTTTCTTTTCTTCTTAAACTAGTTTTATTAATTTCTAAACAATTACAGTTAAGATTAATTGAAATGAGAATAGTATTGGAAACACTAAGGTAAGCAATAATCTTAAGCATGTATATATATATATATATATTATGATTTAAAAATATTTT
Source organism: Cyphomyrmex costatus (assembly GCF_001594065.2). NCBI lineage: Eukaryota > Metazoa > Arthropoda > Insecta > Hymenoptera > Formicidae > Cyphomyrmex > Cyphomyrmex costatus. Next base: position 964,205 of record NW_017275337.1, on the reverse strand, counting down.
GATAAAATATATCAAAATGAT
>NW_017275337.1:938066-964150 GCF_001594065.2 Cyphomyrmex costatus | reverse complement strand
TCATATGATTTTTTTAGAACAAAATTATATTTTAATATAATATCTTTTATATAAATTTTTGTTTACGTTTGGAGCATACAAACGTTTACGAGCGAAAACAGAAAATTTAATTATAACGATATATACTTCCTAAATTTATAATTTTAGTATAATATGTAAAATAATATGTAAAAATAATATGAAAAACATGTTTTATCCATTAACTATATATACACAGATTCGTTTTTAATTGTGTATTAAATCTTTTTCTTTTGCAATTCTTATTTATTCTTATTTTTCATGATGTCTTGATTTTGCTCGTGTACAAAGTCATATACTGGTAATTAAAATTTTTATTTACATCTGTTGCAATGCAAAATATATCAGAGCTGTTTAGCGAGCTTCGGGGTAGTAGAAATAAACACTCAATCGGGGGATGAAAAATCTTTTTGCTAATCAATTCTTTTAACTGTTTCCACGAGCAGAACTTCTTCAAGGATGCCTGGAACACCTTTGATTTCATTACGGTGATCGGCAGCATCGTGGATGCCCTCGTGATCGAGTTCGGGGTATGTAGAACACCGGAACGTAGCGAAAAAAAAAAGTATAAGTGTGTCAATTGCGTTTTAGCTATTAAAACCCGTAATAGAAATCTTCCAGGTATATACATGTAATCGGGAATCTTTCAGGAAACCCGAGGCTAAGCTGTGATTACGATAGTTGCTTGCTCTGATGAAAAGTCATTCCGATGAAGTCGCACCAAATGTCAGAATTGATCTTTTATGTTGATGCAAATAAAAATGATTGTATCACAGACAAATTAGATAAAAAGTTACATTTTTTGATGTATTTGATAGATATAATACTAATTATATAAAATTTACATAAAGAAAACATCATAATGAATGTTTAATTACTTTCAAAACAGTACAATCAATGTTGAAACTCGATAATTGAAGATTTACGCATGCAGAAAATTTTAAATTTTATACGTGTATTTTTTTATATAAAAGAAATATATTGTTATATATTTATCGCGTGATTTTATTTTGATACTTTTTATGTCATATCACTGAGATATTGTTTCAACATGCTAGATTAATTCTCATGTTCAAGATAAATTTATTGAAATGTGCTTTTTGTCGGAACACGCATCTATAATAGTGGCCCTTAATCGTCGCGGCAGTGTTGCTTAATGTGTACCTTTGTCTTTCGTTTAACCCTTTTGCTGCTTACTTAGATTCGCCGTGTGCAAAGTCCGTGTGACGAACTAGCAGGTAAATTGCGACAACCGAAGTATCTCGAACACCTTTGTATGTATTACCTTTTAGCTTCGTGCTGCATTCATACGCTACATACATCACACTGTACATCGCTACATTTGCACAGTATACATTTACGCAATTATATAGTGAAACAGTTACATGTACATAAACAGGAACATGTCCCGATACCAATCCTTTCCATTCTTCGTATTAGAAAATTTCTTTCTACATACAATATATTAATATCCTGTGACTTTGTTAGATTAACCAATGTCAGTTGTAGTTTGGAGGTAGAAAAGGAGCAAATACACTGTATTAGAGAGTATTGCTCAGAAAAATTTCTTCCAATCACATAGTGACGTTGATTATTTCGGTTCCACTGATGTAGCGATTACAATTTAGTCGGTAATATATGTAGGATATGAATAATATTATTTTGCAAATCTCTCTCACAAAGAGGAGGGCCAGATAGTATACCCACGGATTTTGCCTAACTTTAATGTTTTAGTACTTACTGTTTAGTAATCCATAAGCAAGTGATATAACGGAATAATATTTGCAAGAAATTTGCATTGAAAAGTTTTTATATGCCTTGGTTTATATGAATCTTAACGGAATGTGCATTTAAATGAATGATTAGGTAACGCAAAAAAAAAATAACAGAAAAATTGTTATTTTTTAACATTATTTTAATATATATTTCATATCTCCAATGAATATTATCGATTCGTGTAATACAATTAATTTAAAAATTCCAAAACTTTCAATGCAAATTTATAAACTCTTCAATATTGCTCGAATGTGCCACTTATACATGAATTATGACAATAAGTATTAAAATATATGTAAAGGTAAAATTTGTATGTACATTACTTGTTCTTCCCCTTGCTAGAGAAATATCCAATATATAAGTTTGTGTCAAAATCTGTATATATTTGCTGCCTGCGCTTGCAAAATATTTTTCATAAAGATATGTCTTTGTTAGAAGTACAGATAAGAAAATAGCTAGAATTATCGTGAAGTGAGTATTGGTCCTGATATTAAAGTGAACTGCTTATGAAATTACTCATCGCCAGTGTTGATTGCCAGTCATTAGTATTTCTGTTCTCATTGTAATTACCAAAAGTTGAACAATCAAAAGCTCAATATTGGGGATGGAATAATCTCGCAATCTCACATATTTCTGTAATAGGACCGGTCGACCGTGCCCAGTGGTGGCCAGCTAGGCGAAAAAAAGGTATAAAATTACTATCCAGTTTTTATGTTGACGACTTAAGTTGGAAGAAGTTACGACATTGCAAGTACAAAACTAATATTAAATACCGCAACTCTCTAAATTTAGTTTTTGTGTAGAAATCCCCGAAATAAGTCTTTCTTTATAATTCCTATTTCTGAAAATTTGTAATTATTATATTATTTCAGATATAGATATCTTTATATGTATCGTTTTCAAATACTTATATTAGCAACATTTAAGATAAAATGGATGATCAACATAATTTATTTGTGATTATTTGCAAGCAAGAAGAGGGAACTAGGTTTCGAAGCTAGTATTTTCTCAAGGTCTTTGCTAAGTCATTTTTAGATTAAGTCACTTTTATCCTGTTTATTTATCCTGTGCATGTACTTTTCAGAATACTATTCGTACATTACACTAACAATTTCGAACATTTTACAACACTGATACTACGAATTCAAACAATTATCACACTATATTATAGTTACATTACCTAACAATATTTTAAAGGCATATGGATGCGGTGTTTAATCTATCTTGAGTTCGATTTATCAATTGTCTTTGTAACGCAATAGTCGGGAACACAATTCAATCGTTACAGCAAAAGGGTTAATAAAATTTTATTATGTAATTGCGTTGCAATTTAATAGTTAAAATAGTTCAATTATTACAGTAAAACATGATTCATCATTAAGATGGTTAAACTCGAGAATTATCAATAAATTGATTTAGAACTAGTTTACTTAAATTTGTACTGATAAAAAATTAATAAAATAAGTAAATCATGAATGCATCAATTTAGAATTAGTTTATTTAAATTTATATATTGATACATAGATTAAGTATATAAAGATTAAAGATTAAATTTGTATAGAAATAAAAAGACTTTTATAATAAATAAAGAAGGAAATATCACTAGAGCTTATATAATCTACTGAAATATACAGCTTAATCTACTGAAACAGTTAGAAATACAATTAGTTACTTGATAAAAATATATCCTGTTTATTTCAATATATAATAATACTAATGATTAGTAGTTCTTAGTAACTTATATTTACAATTAGTTCTACGTTTCTTTCGGCAGTAATTTTGCATTCCTAAAAATGATCTTCAATTTCATCAAGGTTTTAACTGTCACTCTCGTTTTTACATCTCTTCGAGAGAATGTCAGTTTATTCCATAGCTTCGTTCGTGCATCGCCGAGAACCGAAAAACATAGTACGCCGAAAAGATTAATATCCTTCGACGCGTAATATGTAATCCCGAAACGTTGCACGCACGAAGCTCCGTTCTGGCGCGCAATAAGGAGTCGGCATTTTGTGGGGTTAAGTGCAATTTCCTCTGTCCCCTGCAGGAGAACTTCATCAACGTCGGCTTTCTGAGGCTCTTTCGCGCCGCCAGACTGATCAAACTACTGAGACAGGGGTACACGATACGTATTTTACTCTGGACCTTCGTACAGTCCTTTAAAGTAAGCACGTCTCATTAAATTAAATCCTATATAATTTTCTAATTATTGATTTGCATCCCTTTAATTCGTACGTGCCAACGATTATTTTTTTTTTCTTTCAATATCCTTGATCGTTATAATATTTTGCTTCATTCATCATCAACTTCTCTAGGATTAATTATCGAGATAACGATAATAAAAACCTATTTTCTTCCAGGCTCTGCCTTACGTTTGTCTCCTCATAGCAATGCTGTTCTTCATCTACGCTATCATCGGTATGCAGGTATGAATCTTCTTCCGTAGCTTCGATTTCTCAGGAGTTCCTACGAATTTGTCCTTTAAATGTATTTTTGGGGGATAATGTACAGAAGGGTGCAGGATTGAAGTAATGATGAAGTAAAACATGATCATTCAAGGAAGACATAAAAATTTAATAAAGTTGGAAATTTGCAAGATTAAAAACATTATTATATACACTAGACTTATCTTATGTTCTACGACATTCGACGTGAAAGAAACAGATGCGGAATTGTTTGTGGTTTTATAAAAAAGAAAGAGATTTTTGAATTTTTGTAGGTAATTGATATTGTACGGAAAAAAATAGTAGCTTTAATAATTAAAAAACATAATTAGCCAATGATCTCCAAGATCGATGGCTTATCTATTTTAGTAAAAAATTATCGCTAGCGTGCATCATCATTTAGATATTTCTCTAAACTAGAGCCGTGTAATTATCTCAGCTTCGAATCGGGTGAGAAATGGCGTGTCAAAGTGATTTCGAAGTAGTTTCTGGCACGCGTAACCTTGCAGATTGGGAATTTTAAGTGACAGACAGCAGATCCCCCCGGTGGCCATTAAGTGACCCTGAAATTGTCCGTTGTCAGGTCTTTGGCAATATATCGAACGATCCGGAAACAGCGATCGATGATCACAACAACTTTCAGTCCTTCTTCGCCGGTCTTATGTTGCTTTTTCGGTGAGTCGAGCAGCTAGATTGACTGCCGGTTCGACGGCGACGAATGAGATGACCTCTGGCCACTTATCGGCTGGTCCAATTATCATTTCCCTTTCGTACGAATGAAATATCTTCTAAATTAAACTAACGGTTTTATTATCTTTTAAAGTAAAAAAGATTTTTCTTTATTTGTTTACTCAAAATTTATCTTCGTATGTAAGAGGGAAACGATTTTAGCGCACAGCTGGCTTATCGTCGCGATCTTTTACGATGTTTCGCAGGATAATATCATAAAAGGACTACGATGTCATGAAAGTCTAGAATGACTTTTGTACCGATCATACATTATAAAAGAAAAATTGTATTAAATGTGTTTTCACGGCTTTTAAATATTTTATAACAATTTTACTTATAATTATTTTGACAGAAAAATAGTTTTTTGTATTATGATTGCAATACATTGATCACTAACTCATTCTTTCCCGATCCTCAATGAAGCACCGTTAAAGATCTCGCGCGGTACTGATGGGAGATACGTCGTCGACCGTAGAGCGAGAAGTTGAAAGGGATATATATAAAAGTGTGATCGTCGTAAATTACCTCTAGAGTAATGCTTTGTTGGCATGAGCTGTAACGCGAGAGTAAGCTGCTCGACGTGTTAATCTGTTGTGACTCATCCTAATTAGTAACAACCCTATAGATGCCTGCGTTAAGTTAAAAGTCTTGAAGTTTTAATTAAGGTAGTGCTTGAGAGAATGAATTTTATAAGAAATATTAGTTAATATTTCATCGCGTAAATGTATAATTTTTCATAAGTTTACATTCGTTTATAACTAATGTACCGCCGTGAAATCTCATACACAAAAAATTAATTATTAAAAAATATTGTTAAAATAAATTTTTTTATTAATCAGAATCTTTAATGATTAAATTAACGTATTATTTAATCATTTATTTTAACCCATAAATTTCGTTTACACTCGTTTAGTTACGTTAATTCTCTCGAGTACACTGTATACTTGTTAAAAGAAAAAGTATATATGAGTAACTGTAGTTATATATAGAAAATTGAATTCTGTAATACTCATTATACACGCATACACAAAACCGTGATCGAAGCGATACAAAAATGGAAATTAGTGGTCATCCAGCGGGAAGGAAAGCAGAGGACATTCCAATTATTTTTGATATTTTCTTATTATTTAAAAAAAGCATATTTAGTGACGCAAATTTGTAATGCCGCTTGTGCCTTTTGGCTGCGGCCCTCTTCTTTCTGTGGGTCTCAGGTTTTCGGTAACATCGCGCTGGATGCTGATACCTCTATTACGAAGCACAACAATTTCCAAAGCTTCATACAAGGTCTGATGCTGCTTTTTCGGTAAGTAACGCCACGCCAGAGGAATTTAGCTAACTGTTTAGCCATTGAATTTGACCACGTGACTATCAGCGCGATTTGCAAAACGATCGAATGAGCTTTCACGCTCAACACCTGCGGCAAGCTATCTATCACTTATCATTTTGTTACGAGCACAATGCGGAAGACGATCCAAGTTTCCTCGGATTGTGATGCGAAAACAGATTGATCTTTGGTAACGTTTACGTGACGAAGAATTAACTAATTGAATCACTTATATGTCATATATAGCAAATATTGCACAAATTGGTTGCATTGATTTATTTTGTTTAAGTTATGGAAAAATTTCGTAGATTTTAATATCGTTTAGATATTTTCACTACAATATTCAAAAAGATGATAATTATATCAAAATTTTCAAAAATATTCAGATATTTTAAAATTACATTCAAGTTAAAATATTGGTACTATAATATATCCACAGTCTAAAAATATTAAGATTTTTTAAATATAACTTAGGTACATGTTATTCTCACGTTGAGCGTTCCAATTATCACGACGTCGCGAAGTCTTCTAATTATTTAATTCGTATTATTTACGGATGTATGTTCACAGCAGGCCTTTTCGCTTCGATCCAACCATGTTTTACTGTAAAGTTCACAGCACTAAATCGAGCACAAAAGCAGAATCAGGCTAAACGACACGGCATATTCAGAGCAAACAGAATAATACACAGCAGCCTCGTGTAGAATTGAGTTCGCCGTATTAAGTTCGCAGTATCTAGCTCGCTTTTCGTTGCGTAAAATATTAAGCCTTATGCATGTCGCGCTTACAAAGAGACTGGAATCCAATTACTTGCTCTCCTCAGTCTCAAAGCAGATGCAATTAGCATTATCGGTTAAAAAGATTGTATAAAAAAATTGTTATTAATCTCTAATAACAATTTTGAAACAAATTTTACATGAAAAAATAGTATATAATTTTAATATGCAAATAAGTGGCATACATATAAAAATTTATTAAAGCATTTAAAATCTTACTAATAAGAGAGAGAGAGAGAGAGAGAGAGGACTGAGGAGATTACAAAAACTAAACTTAACATGTGCTGAAAATATAATGTCATAATTTGCCAAAATATCGCATGAACTTTTGCAATTTTTTAATTCAACTTTTTTTTGCGATTGCAAAAAGATGCTGCTTAATAATACTAACTTGGAATTGTTCGTAGTATAAAAGAATTATACTTGAGACTAAATATTTATGATATAATCTACTCGCAATAAAATTAATTTTTTTTTAAATTGTTTAACAGCACAAAATAATCGAGATAAATGTTTCTCTTAATAAGAATCATTATATAACTTTTATTTTTAATTGAAATCTCAAAATATTTCGGTAAGCCTAATTTAGAATGCTTAAACTATTATCGGTTCTTTAATGGGTTGGCATGTTGAATCAAACAGAACAGAATTTGAATTTTTTATAATATATATTATATATATATATATATATATATCTCTCAACAATGAATTTGTATATAGCTATAGGTATCTATTCTCAGGTATAACAAGTTGCCATAACTTTTCACAGTTAACTAATCTCATAGCAACTGTTAAGCGTTATCGATTAACTTAGAATTGAAAGGTCTGCATGCGGTTGAGAATATTAGTATAATTATCGCGGTTTTTTTGGCATCTGCGATGAGCTAGATCGCTGAAATATTTACAGTTCTTGTTCCTACTAAGATGACATGATAAGCATAATAGAAACGCTCAAGATGCAATTCTCTCAGGTGTGCCACGGGCGAGGCTTGGCCAAACATCATGCTGTCGTGCGTAAAAGGTCGCTCCTGCGACCCAAAAGCCGAGAAGGACGAACAAGACAGTTGCGGCTCCAACATCGCCTACGCCTACTTCGTGTCGTTTATTTTCTTCTGCTCATTCCTCATGCTGAATCTCTTCGTTGCCGTCATCATGGACAACTTCGATTATCTTACGCGGGATTCGTCGATCCTGGGCGCACATCATCTCGACGAGTTTGTGCGGATTTGGGCTGAATATGATCCAAATGCCACTGGCAAGATCCATTACATGGAGATGTACGATATGCTAAAGAATATGGATCCGCCGTTGGGGTTTGGCAACAAGTGCCCGAATCGGCTTGCGTACAAGAAGCTTATCAGAATGAATATGCCGGTAGACGGTGATGGCAAGGTGAACTTCACGACAACACTGTTCGCCCTTATTCGCGAGAATCTTAGCATAAAAATGCGATGCGGTGAGTCCATAGAAATTTACGTAGTGTAGAAAAAGGAAATGGTTACTGTCGTTTCGCAGAAAACGTCGATTAATGCAATTTTTCTTAATTCGTACATTTTCATATATAATAAAGTCAAATATTTTAAGAAGCACATCTTTCATTCTTGAGAAAATATTTTTGTAAATTACATTACAGCATAGACATTATCAGACATTAATCTTATTTTAAATATATCTTATTAAATATTTATTTGTTTATTTTTTGTGTTAAAATACTAATTAATCATGCAAATAAGTCCGACTCTTTTTTTCGCTCCAGCCGACGAAATGAGTCAAGCCAACGAAGAACTGCGGGACACGATCAGAAGTATTTGGCCTTTACAAGCGAAAAAGATGTTGGACCTTTTGATACCTAGGAATGAAGGTAAAATTCGCTCTTTTCTACCCAACAAGATATATTTTGCAATATCTAATAATGGTGTGATTTTTTTCTTTCAGAATTAGGTAGAGACAAGCTCACCGTGGGTAAGATATACGTCTGCCTTCTGATACTCGAAAGTTGGAGGTCGACGAAGTTTGGTCAGCTAAAATCTGCCACAGAGGTGAGCCTCTTTTTTTTCTTCTATCAAACTAACATTATATATTTTCCACGAGAACGATAGCAGGTTCTAAAGATGCATTTTTCTAATATTAAGTTTCTTTTGTGATCGTTCATTTACGATTTTCTTATTTCAATTTCCGATTTTCTTGTTTTCTATTGGGCAAGTTTATGAAATGCAAGCACGATATAAATCGACATAAATAAATATTTATTAGATAAATAATGTTTTTTAACTAATCACTGTAGAAAGAACGAATTGGAAAATCGAAATGGAAGATCTCAATTAAGAAAAAGGTGAATGATTGCCGTTGACTTCCACGTGATAGGGCAGCCCATGTGCTAATGAATTTACGAAAAGAAGTATTTTCTAAAGATCTCGTGTAATCTATAAGCTGGATCACTCAGAACTTTAATATCATGATAAACTTTTTCGAATATAGATAAAGATAGCTCTAAAAAATAAATATATACTTGAATAAATTTAAATTAGAATTTGCTAAATATTTAAATTGTAGTTTTAATATCTTACAAAAAGTTTATATAAAATTTTTACTGGAAAATAAATCTAATTATAGTTGTGAAAATATAATGTAACAAGAAGAAAATAATGTCTTTCCAATTATGGTCTCATTAAAAATGGGACAACAGAAACAACAAACTATTTAGTCGAATTATTTATGCACAATTGTTCTCTTTATTTATATTAGCTAAGTCAATGTTTGTAGAAACATTTAGATCTTATACTTAAACATTGTATCTCGAAATTTGTGCAAGTAATTAATATAGATTATTTGCTTTTGATCTACCGATTGCTATTAATGTGTTTTAAATAATTTGTTAATATAAATCAATTTTAAGTGGAACAATGGATCGATGTGGAACTGAAAAAAGTTATATTTATATTAATAAAAATATTTTATTTAATGACAATCGGTAGATCGATTGAACAACAATATTTGTATATCATAGAAAGCCTGAAGATACTGAATGAATTTCAATTAGATTATTAGATAACAGAGAACACAATATTTATTATTTTTTAATTGAATATCTCTAAAATAAGAGAATATTTACGAATTCTTGAATAAACAGATTAATGACATCCAAAGAATAGCAATTAATAGTAATAATTAATTTATCGATTAAATTATTTTTTTTTTAAATATACTCAAATCGCAAGGATGTTCACACAATTTTCAATTATCTCCTTGTGTCTTTTCTCTTTATTTTCCAGAACGATAACGATGTTATCGATAACGATAATGCTGGGCAAAGTCCTGCAGCCCAGGCGGTAGTATTTACTTTTTCTCTTACTTATTATCTTACTTATTATTATCTTATCTTAACACTGTTTTGTTTTTCTTTTGGCTGTACAATTTGTGTTTTTCAATTTTAACCACATTCGTCCGATTCGTATTAATACTGCAAAAGTTTCTTCGATCTGTTTTTTTTTATTACCGATATTTAACTTTAATATTTTTATAAAAATAACTTATTATTATTTTTAAAAAAAGAAACGAATCTTTTGCAGCATATAATTCGTTTTTTTCTAAACTAACACTTTTCACAATCCAATTTTTTCTACTTCACTCTTTACTCACTTTATCCAGAGGCACACATGATGGATGCAAGAAAAAATGCATCGCGCATATGCAAAGTGACTCATGTAATGCGATTTACACAAATTACTTTTCTTTCTTTAAGATAAATAAATAGTTTTTTTTATTTTTTGATATTTTTTATCTCTTAGATGTTTTAAACAATAACATACTTACATGAAACACATTGTGCGATATAATTTGTAAATTAATTTTCATTTTTTATTACAAATGTAGTAAAACTAATGCGCCTCTGGTATGTCTTTCTATTTTACACTGCACACAATTTTTTTTACTCGTCATGAGTGTATACGATTACTTTCGACCTGTCTTTCGTTTATGTAAAGTAGCCCTTTATTTAACACTAAATAATCATATACACATGTATACACCACCAAAGGCGAAACAACTATTGTCATCAATAGTCATATAAAATCATTATTGTACGATATCAAGTATATTTAACGAAAAAGTTGAGTGTGCATAAAATGTAGAATTACATTTTTAAATTAGTTTTTAATCTTTGAATAAACTTCTATTGCATAAAATCTCAACGTAACTAAGTTATCATATATTAAAAAGAAAATTAAGACTATAATATATGAAGGACTATATAACCACATTTTGAAATTAGATAAAATATTTTTTTGTACAAAATATCCACGCAGAGATACAAAATTTAATTAACGATGAAAGCGAGAAAATATATAGCTGTTTCGCATACAACACTTTAACACGGCAATATATTTTAGTCTATCTTATACTTAGGCACTTATTATATTAGATACGTAGAGGAAAGTCCCTTATTATGAGATAGACGCCTAATATAAAACAACGGCGTTTCTGCTAAACTTATAAACGTTATCTGTTAATTCCATCAATGAATTTATCACTATTGAAAACTATTTAGTGAAAAATTCATCGTTGGATAATGCCTGTAGTCGTTGCAGAAAAAGATTTTTTAATTTGGATGTCTTTAAGCTTCGTTGAAATGAGTCTTTAAACCTTGATAAATTTATTATTTATAATATGTACATATTTGGTAATAAAAATTCTTCATGTAGTTATAGAGTAAGATCGTACTAATAATAGAAAATACGGGATATGTTGAATTGCTTAATTACAAAAGTTGGATTTGATGATCGCGATAAAACCGTAAGACGTGGAACTTGTAATATGAGATATCCAAGGCATTTCTAATACAAAATAACCTATGCTCTTATGTCCGAATGAAAATCGTTGCTAAAGTATAGATGTTATTATACAGTAATAAAAAGGATAACCGGAATGAACATCCAGTGCCTGTTTCTGCTATGTTTGGTTCCAACTACATGAAGACGAGTGCTGGATACAACACATCGTATACTCATTTTACGCGCATAAAGGCTGTACTCGTTTGTATTTTAGAAACATTAAATAAAGTTTTTTAATTGCAATACTATTTAATATACTTTGCGCTTTATTATCGATTTCTCAGGGTATCTCATATAAGGAGGATTTTACGGTTTGTTCACTTTTTATATTTTTTTAATTTTCAGAAAAAAATAAAATCTGAATTAAATTTTATATAACACTATCTTAAAACTTTTCCTTCAAAATGACCTATTGTTTTTTAAATTTTGCTTATAGACTTCCAGTATTTACTCAAAATGAACTCAGTATACTCATAATAAGGGCCTTTCCTCTAATTCTTAATAGATCTTTAATCAGGCTCACACACGAGCTAGTCTTTAGATACTTCAGTGCCTTTCTACGGAAAGGCGTTTTTCTTTGTCTAATCGCACGTTTCCTTTTGTCAAACTAGTTTAGGATAACGTTGAAGAATAGCTCTCACTTCGATCTATATATCACAAAGGGAAGATGATCTCTTCTCCATATAACTTTCGATGAGGTCCCGCGCGTGCGAGCGGCTCCCGCAGTGATATATATGATTATAATACGTTGTCAGAGTTGTTTTAGTCGTCGTGTTGTTGCCGACACGTGGGTAACACGTGGCTACATACGCACGTGTACGCGCGTGTAGAATCGGCTCTTTGTCGACCGGCAATAGCGGTATAGCTATGTGTAAGTAAATGACCTTATAGAGCTCCATTTCTTGAGTCTATTTAGAATGAGAAGTAGCCCGATAAGATAATTGATTCTCGAACGTATATACCTATATATAGCCCGCCTTTTGCCTCAATCTACGATATAAATGCCTTTTAGACATATACACTCTTTTCTTGCCAAGCAAGCCTCTTTTCGATTAATTAAACGTATAGTTTGGCAATATCCAATTTTTTTTTAGAGCGTGACATAGATACTTCCTTTTCATTCTATCGGACTGTCTACTTTACTCACGAGCGTTTGACAACTCTTTCTCTCCTTTATTCAGCTCGATATAAACTTTTTAAAGTAGAAATTGGAATTACATTGCTCTAAGCATTTCAACTTCGCGCTCGTTACAAGTTCAAATAATGTAAAATTGCTAATAATAAAAGATTATTGGAGCTATCATGGAACCATGTTGAAATAATGGGTACCTAATAAATAGTAATTCAATTATTTATATATATAAAAGTCATATAATTAATTTTCTTGTTAGACAATGTATGCGTTGTATTGTTTACACGCGGATATCGATGCCTCGCTTGGTCTTAATAAGAAAACAGATTCAGGATCATCTAATATCTAAGCAAGCAAATTTAGACGTTGTGAAGATTTGATACTTTGAAGTTTGTCGTTTCTCTTCTCTTAGATGCTAGATAATCTCAGAATATCTTTTTCTTACGATGCGAAGTTAATGCGACAGCTGAAATAACGCTCCTGCTAGCTATTGCCAAAAAGATTTTTTTTCTTACAAGTTTTACCGCAGTAGTGTAGAGGAGATTAATAGGCACTTTTGTGATCAGTGATTTCAGTAGTAGACTCGTAGTATTGCCCAACTTATCCGATCGCTTTCTACTACTAGAACAGTTTTCCGCTTTCTACTAGAGCAATTTTCCGCTCTTTCAGTTACACGTCATTTGACACATTCTCTATATTGTACACACATGCACACGTATCAACGTGCACTGACACAAGATAAAATCAATCTCAACAATCTGTGATATAGTAAACTAAATATCTTTCAATACAATAACAATATATTCTTTTGGCGAATGAGTTATCCATCAAAATCTACAAGTATTTCGATAAATTGCTCCTGTAAATCGCGAATATGGCGAGCAACCGGGCGTGTTCGACGATGCTTACGAAAAATATACCGTAAACATTGATGATCACTTCCTCTCGTGGCAAGCAATTCGTAGCTCAATAGATGAAAAACGATTTATCCGCCTCGTTTATTTGCATTCTAAATGTCTTTCGATAGATACAGCTCCTGTTTTTACAAATTTAGCAAGCACTTGACATAAGTATTCGATATATGTAGGATGTCCCAAAGATGTGTTAAAGGTGGTTAAAACGATAAATAATAAGAGATTTATCGAGTTTACACAAATTAAAGACTAAAATAATTAATTAATTAAATAAAATTAATAATTAAAATATGTATACAATGATTTTGGGACTTCTCATATAGCGGCATGTTCCAGACAGTCCTCAACCTTGGAACATATTTCTATTTAGACCCGTTTTTGCATATCAAACAGCCGATTTCAATTTTGTCCACGATTATTTGGTATATTTGTATGATCTTTGCGGAATGTGAACTATAATATCCGTGTTCTACCTCAAAAATATAAATTATCCGCAATAGTTCGCGACGTTAATGATAAGAAAAGATGTAAAAAGAATTCTAATTATTGTAACTTTTAAATTGTTTTTAAAATAATATACTGCTTCTAGAACATGTACAGAACTAAGGTAGAACATCGGGACTTTACCTGTTTGCATGCTTACTAACAATTGCATTCTTACAGTACTATTGTTACGTCTCTCAAAAAATTAACCGCGTTTCCTTATTAATGCATTTGTATCCACTTGTAACACTTTTGTATACGTGGGAAAAAAGGGAATAACATTTCTTTTTCTTTTTCTTTATATACATAACAGTCTCGATCAACATATACAGGCTTTGCGACGCAATACAAAATTTACTCCGCTGCAATACCGTTTACGCTACCGTTTTTTTTTTTTAATTCTTGCATTCACACACGTTCTCTCGAACGTATACAATAGTTCGAGATATGGAAGAGTCAGCCGTAAAATAGACACAAGTAAACGCACCATCACGGCATGCCTTTTCTCTAGCATGGCCGCCTCTTTACTCTGAGAATCTCTTTCTCACCGTTTTTTTACACTGTTGATTCTCGACTTTGAATGCTTCCGATCTTTATAAGCGTCTCACATTCTACCACGATTTTTCGAGAGACCACCGACGAGAGGTAACGCTAAGAAAAAAGCCTGTATGTGCCTGTACATATATGTATATATAGTTTATTTATATACATATGCCAAAAGAAACTAAAAAAATGAAGAAATAAAAGCGCAAAAAAAAAATATGAAAAGAAAGAAATTGTTGATCGAAAAATGAGATCCCTGTCGATCAGCTCTGATAGCCAGTGTGCTTTCGCACGTTTCGCAATTTAGCCATCGGCCTTCTACAACTGCCTGCTGGACGTGGCGGCGGTAAATCACGTGACCGGAAATAATCACGGAGCTGGAAGTAGGGCGGACAGCCTCGAACCGGTGGTGCGAATACTACCGACCATAGAAGCGAAGCACGAACGACATAGAGACCACACGGATGAGGAGGAAGGGGCTCTAGGCGTCCTCGCAGCCGCCGAACACAGACGTCAACGTAGCATCAGGTATATAGTTTTTTATGTTTAAAAGCAAAATGCATTTATAGTATAGAAAAGGTATAAGATAAATGGTATTATAAAAAATAGTTTTTGAATGTGAAATGTTTCTGAGAAACTTAATCTTTTTAGTTATATTACTTTTAAAGTATATAAGGAAACGATATAAAAAAATTGGAATTCATATAGTTAGCTATTTGGATCACGATAAATGGATTAATGTATCTCAAAATTGACGACTCGTAAAAATTACGAGAAAGTGTTAATAATTTTATATTGCGTAATGTTTAGTCGATTTATTGTCAGCGCATTTTTTGTCGAGAGTACTAGAATAGTGGTTATTTTTTTATTTCAGAAACAAAAAGGTGAACTGGAAGATGTCTCGCCAGTACGATATACTAGGCAGCAGCGGAGAGAGTAGCCAGGGAGGGGGTGGGTCTGGGGTTGTACTCGTAGTTAATGGCGAGGATCGCGCCCCTGAGCTAGAGCCATTGCTGGCCGAGATGCCCTCCCAGCGGGATGATCAAAACAACTACTACCACGACCATCACCATCACGACCAATACTACTACGATACCGACAATGATCAATACTATGACCATCACCAATACTACCACCACCACCATCACCATCATCATGACCACCGACCACCCTCGTACTACCAACACCAGAACACCTACGCACCTCGCTCCTCGATCCGTTACCACAAGGTGTCGGCTCGGTCCAAGATCAAAAGATTTTCCTCGGTTGTTCGAGAATGTCCTCTCTCCCTTGACCCTATCGGAAGTAGATTGCGATCAAAGAAGCCGGAAAAGACCCTATCTCGCCCGAGATGCGGTCACATATTAATCGCGATTATTATCATGTATACGATGTGTTAGTTACGTAGCAAATACAAGATGTTTCTGAAATGATCTTATTTCGTTGAAAACTTTGGTCTTATTTCTAGAACTAAAATTTTTTTATTTTAATTTAAAAAACATGACATTATTTTTGGTCATTTTGACTATAAAATTGATTAAAAAGATTTTGAATAATAATATACATCAATTTTTATTCAATTAAATTAATTTATTTAATATAAAATACCAGATTTTTGCATTAGAGAAAGCATTTTTTTCATTATTTTTGTCTTGTTTTAACAGTACAAAATATCTTTGTTTATGTACCAAAGCATTTACTGTTGATATCGATAATGCGTAAAAATTTTAACAATTTAATAATGAAAATTCATTGAAATCTCCAGAAACATCTTGTAATTGAATATAGATCACGTAGATTGTTCTACTTTACCTGAAAATAATTCTAGATTACGATTTCGTCTTTTATCGCGAATTTGCTCTGCTACGTTGGTCTAAATTAGGATGCTGTCTCGCACTTATAGTATTGTAATTAATTGTGTCACCAAAAGTATTTTTAGAAAATGTGACCTTCTCCCAAAAAATTCTTGTAATGAGATCTAGATAAATGAAGTAAGTTTTTAGATAAAGTCCCGTTAGTATAAAATTAGATTAAAAAAACAATTAAACTCCCGCTAGACGAACTAAAAATATTTATGTTTAAATATAATGTTTAGATTAGGACGTCTTAGATAAGTCAGCCAATCGACGTTCTCTACCAATCCGAATTTCAAATTTTCCAATCCTGAAAGGATAAATGTTCAAGAAATATCACGCGGATCGAGAGGTATTGTCCGTGATGTCGTGATCTTAAGCGTTCAAGATCGATTCGCAGTGGAATCGGATGAAATTTTAATTTATGTTGGAAGAATCGGTCTTGGCCGAATCGATCTGGATCTCGTTGAGTGTTAGTGCTCCTGTAAATAATAACGACACCTAGAAAGACAACAACGCTCTAGCGTGAACACATAGAGAAATAGTCACGTGTGTTACCCGAAAGGTCTTAGCGACTCTTCTCATATCGATGCATAGAAAAGTTCCCACCCCCTTATCCCTTGCTGCTTTCGGCCTTAGGATTATCGTTGGAGCAACGAAGCAGTCAACACGATCGCACGACTGCCTCGTTCTCCTCATCTGTAATGTTTTATCTTGATTCTTTATGTCCACGTCCTGGTAAGTAAGATAGCACACTCTTGTGAGAGAGACTCCCGTCTCAAAGATAACGGATACCTTCCTTTTTCCAATTAAGCGATCGGAACTATTAACAAGTGCATGTGCATGAGCGAGATTTTTCTAATTTGCATGTCATTCAACACACACATATGTATGTATCTCTGTGTGTGAATTACTCTTATTCCGCCTTATCTCTTAATTTTTCCTAATTTTTTGCGAAGCTATATTTAATTGTGTTAGTCACAAAAGTATATATACGCTAAAAATTATAAAGAGAAGCAGATCGCACGTATCTAATAAAAAATATTATTTTGTTTTTTTACACACATGAGTTTTATCTCGTATTCTTCTCGTGTAATTAATCGCTGTAATTATCACCATGGCATTAAATTATTGTGATATTTTGCGATAATGAAAAATTGATAGTCAGTGTGTAAAATTTTGCCAATGCTATCAATTTTATTGATAAAAAAAATATTAAATTTATTCAATTTTTTCACTTTAATTAATCTAAACTTCTCGTATTCCTCGCTACATTATGTGCATATGAATAATATTTAATTAACCAAAGGTCTCTAACATAAATGAGCAAAATGATAAGTCAAATGTGCATCTGCTTTTCAATTCCGGAGACAAAAGGCATCTCGATAGTCGTGTTACGATAGTTTCTTGTTCGGAACGCGCAAATCGATAGCGCGATATTGCTAAAGACAAAGAACCGGCAACACCCCGACTCCCCGATTCCTGACCTGATTCTGAATTAAGCAGACAAACTACTAAGTCGAAAGTCTGTTCTCGTTTAGGAGCTGCAGGATGTCATACCGTCCGATTCACGTGCTGGTAGCCTCGAGAGTCTCACTCCTGGTGACAGAGTCCCTCGTTCGCATCCCTCGGCGCTTCTCTCTAGACCTTCACGATCACCAAGTATAAGGTATTGGGTGTAGTATGTAAAGCAAGAAATTTCAAGAAAAAGTCCATGTATGTATACGTCGCGTGCAAATTTATTCGTACACATATATGTGTATAAAGAATTCCAAAGAAGTACCATTTTTAGACAATGTAGTCATATAGTCCAAAATATACTGTGAAAACATCGTATTTGTGTTAAAAACCGATCCACTTAAGTTCTCGTTAAAAATTTTTGTGTTGAATTTTTAACATATCCGAATGTTAATTTAATACAATGTGATTATGTTATTTAGATATTTTGTTAAATTAATATTTAACATTTCGTGTAATATCAAACAAACGCATTTTTGAGTAGGTGGACAAATAACATAAAAATAAAAAAAATGTATTTAAAAACATATATTCTAAAATATTATACATGAATATAAAGTATATTAATTAATTTAACACGTCACAAATATCCTAATTTTATTGAAAAAAATAGATAGTTTTACTTACAAATTGTATCAAAGTGTTACGTTTTTTGAGTTAATTTTTTTACATAATATTTGTAGTAACATATTCATTATGTGTAAAATTAATACAAAAATTTAAGTGGATCGTTTAAAACACGTGAAATTTATTTTTAACACCAATTTTTCAATTGTATAATTTGAGGAACGAATGAAATCCGAAAGTCTAATGCATTTTAAACAATAAAATGAAAAATTAATAAAAGATATATTCCAGTAAAATGTAAAACATTAAACTCGAGAAAACTAAATTTTAATGTATTTCAAACTATTAAAGCAAGGATGATGTTCAAAGACACTGATGTCTTCGATTTTCCAGTACTTGATCGTTATAGACATGGCTATCGTATTAGCTGGTTATATACGTACTACACGACGTATCGTGATTTTCTCATTCGTTGTTGTCATAATTTTCAGAAGACACTCGCCAATAATGCCTAGATCGCCATCGCCAAGGCGACAAAGCCGATATGACCATAGTCATTACCACGACGGACCAGGGTTTAGCGATACCGTTAGCAACGTCGTTGAGATACAAAGGCACACTCATCATCCCCACGCGTCACAATATAATCATCGGCATAGGATACGAGGTACGACGTACCGGCGATAATTCCGACCAGCGAAAGCCACGACGGTGCAACGATAAGTCTTTTTCACGGAACCACGACAGCGAACTCTGTTTCGTGTTAGTCATCCCCAACCGGTTTCTCTATCTCATTGTCTTTTATCAGCCTGGAATACTGCGAACATAGCATCCTTGTATTTACTCTATCACCGTATCACCGATATACCTTCATTTTCTCTTGGTGTTATTTCTATTATATAATTATTATTAATTATTATATTGATTATGATTATCTCCAACCGGCTTGGTGATATATTTATCATTTCAGAAGTCACTACGAAAATAGCGCCATTATTTACGTTCTATTGCATCCTTGAAAATCGTCAATTGCTAAATTTTGTAGATTGCAATTTATTTGGCGTTCAGCGGAAGCAACGAAAGAGAGTTCGTGGTCACGGTTTTATATTAAAAAAAAAAAAAAAAACATGAATGTTGCTATAATGTTGATTTTACTCGAGGCAGAAAAGCTCTGTGTGATACTCGATGTAATACGTTTCTTCGTTCTGTTCTGTTATGCGCCTACACAGACTATTACGACCACTGCGACTATTACGACGATGGTAATTTCTTTCACAACTCTCCTCTTCTTCATTCCCTTGTCTCCACGATGCAATTATGATGTTACTACATAATCAATACGATCGTTTGGCTTTCACTATTACTTCGTTCCATTTTGCAATGATACGCATTCACACGTATACTTGTACACAAACACATGCAAAAGACATCACAAAATGTTAACGCAGTCGAAGTTTTCAAACAATCAATACGTACAACACTAATATAGCATTAATGTTTAACACATTTACATCAAAAGCGTTTCTTTTCTAGTTGTTTCTTGATGCTTTTTACATTAGAAACGCTGTTGAGATTGTCAAGTAGCTTTTATCAATCAAGAAAATTGACTAATCGATCGTTGTAGGTAGTATATCCTATTGGATCGTTATTATAATATGTTAATGTGTAATTATTTTTTTAGTGTGTTCAGTTCTTAAATACAATCTACAAATCTTATTTTATAGATAGTTAACGCGGTATATATGATTTGAAAGATAACATGTATATGTTAATCATGTTTTTACATATCAGCGTGTTTAATTAATTTGGAATTCTAGTTTTTAAATAATTATATTGTTACGTCCTTGTGTCTTCTCACAATCTATAATACTTGATCGATGCGAGATAATCTTGAAGTAAGAATAAGTCGAACATCATCTCTAGAATTGATAAACAATTGAATAAACAAAAAGACATCTAGAAATTTAAGCGGATGTTGTACGCATAGTCCACAACTTTTTTAATCATTAATCTTCTCATTTAATTAAATTATTTTCTGTGTTATATAAAATTCCACATGAAATCATTATAATCGCCTAAATCAATTTCCTTCATTACGGCGAGTATTTTACGAGTAA
The DNA here is from genome assembly GCF_001594065.2 of Cyphomyrmex costatus. Taxonomy (NCBI): domain Eukaryota; kingdom Metazoa; phylum Arthropoda; class Insecta; order Hymenoptera; family Formicidae; genus Cyphomyrmex; species Cyphomyrmex costatus. Next base: position 943,130 of record NW_017275337.1, on the reverse strand, counting down.
ATTCATGAACGGCGCTCGGGCGTAACGATATGAATTATAAAATGCAATATTGAGCATAATTTAGTTTGTCTGCAAGAATTAGAGATTTAGAGGATTTTGCACACTTTTAAGATAACATAACTGTTATAAAATTATCACGATTACTGATGCACCCGTAATTTAATAATTAGTATCGTAGAATGTATGCGCATGCCATACTAGATGTCTCATAGAATTTGAACACAATTAATATTTAGAGCACCAACACTGACATGTGTTTGCATTACTGATTTGAGTGATTTCACAGTATTAGAAACACGAAATACTACAAGCATGTTGCATTAACCCTCCTTCGGATTTGATAATTTCAAAATAACTAGCACATATATTTTTTTATTAATTTAAAAAATTATATTACGAGTTATAATGATTAATTTCGTAAAATATAGAAATCAAGAAAATTACAAGAATATACTCCATTATTAAATTAAGTTTTTATTATTACACATTTAATAAATATAGTTAAAATTAATCTTCCTTGAAAAAGAAATAATAATTAGTCCTACAAAAGAGTTAATATTAATAGAGCTACATTATCTTAATAATCATTTATTCGTCAATCCTGAATCCTTTCTGATAAATCGAGCTCTTCGAATTTCGCACAGAGACCGAGTGATTGAATCTAGATTAATTTTATTTCATCGTAAAGTCCTTTAATTAAACAATCGAACGATACGATCAGTAATGTTGAAAATTAATAATATTCTAAAATTGTCCGGTCCCCAATATCCATATCGGATTTCCCAATGGCTTTTCAACACATGCTTACGATTTACTTGTCGAGCAACCCTTCCGCCGTGTGTCGAAAAAGCCCCGCCGCAACGATTGTGCCACGCGTACAATACAGACAGAAGATTTTAATGAGCGTAATCATTAGGTCCATGGAGCGCGTCGACGAGTCCGGCCAGGTCGCCAAGTCCGGTTCACAGGATTGAGCGTGGTCCCCATTATGGCACGACGAGTCTGGAGCAACGTTCGAGGAGTCCAAGCCCGATAAGTAGTGGTCGTCCACATCATCATCGTCATCATCCGCATCAACACAGCTATCCGGTGCTGGTCGCGAGAAGAGGTCATGGTCGCCGGCTGCCGCCGACGCCAAACAAGCCATCGACCTTACAGCTGAAACCGACCAACATCAACTTCCCAAAACTGAATGCCTCGCCTACCCACGGACCGCATGTCATAGCACCGAGTGGACTGACCCACGTGCCAGTGGGTCCTGTACCCAGTCATGTTATGCAACATCCACATCCACCGTCACACATACCACCTTCCATGCAATCGAGTCATCATCCGTTGAGCTTCGAGCAAGCTGTCGCAATCGGCCGCGGTCGTCTACTGCCCAGCCCAGTGCCCAACGGTTACAAACCACAACCACAACCCAAGCAGAGAGCACCTAGGTAAGAAGATTTTACTATCTCTATTTCGAATAATCTCATCTTCTGTCATTAAAATTGGTTATCTTATTATTTATTGATCTTTATCTACTTTTCTTGAAATGCTTTTTTCTAACATCTCCATTCTGTAACTCTTAACGACAGTGTCGTTAAGAGTTGTACAACAGAAGCTAAGTCTCTAAAGTTCATTGATTTTACTAAAAGTTATGTAATTTACAAATGACCTTAATATATTTATATATTTTCTTTAAATACATAATTTATCCATTTTGCTTGTAACTATAATAACGAGTTTTGATTAGACATATATTTTTGAGCAGATCGAGGCACTCAGACAGTGACGAGGACGATTGGTGCTAGCCAAAGTGGGACCCTGGACGGTGGTCCGGTGACGTGGACGCCCCCAGGCGTCTCAAGGTTTGCGCATGATAGTCGTTCACGTGGGACACGCGTTGATTTCAATGCAAAAGTAACGGAAAAGCCGCGATCGACGAGCTCCTGGAGGTTCTCTCCAGATTTCGACAGCTCGAAGAACAGCTTCATGGAGTTGTTTCAGTTACGGCATTGCGGCGACCGAAAGAGGTCTAAGAAAACAGGAAAAACAATTCCAGATGGATAATGTTCGAAGTAATTTCCGGTGGCTAAACACGGCGACCGAACAGGGTCAACAAACACACATAAAAAATCGATTTCTCGTGAACGCACAAGAGAAATCGGTGGAACTGTCATTCACACATACATTGACGTCGCACGAATCCGCGAACGAGGAAGAGTGCGACGTACGCGATTCTACGAATTGATCGAAGTGCAATCAAACAACTGAGCTCGACGAATCTCGAAGATCCGATCTTGGAGTCTGGAGAATCGGGTCAGAAGTATCGAGAACGAACGATCGCCTGATGCGAGGGATTTGAAAGATGAATTCTATTCAATCGCTGTAGTCGAAGACGCTCTACATTGGTGCGAACGATGCACGTTAAAGCGAAGATGGATCTCTCGAGATCACGAGCGACGGCTACGTCGAGAGACAAGGTGGTAGGTTGCAGTGAAACTCGTGAACGACAGTGATTGATTAATTGAACGGACGTTTCAGGAGAGCTCGAAATCCTCCGATATATTATATTCGCGAATTAATATTTCGATCTTACCTCGACTCGATCGAACGAAGACCGTCTCGAGGAAGACTTACTTTTTATACGATTTTCTGGAGGAGAGACTCATCGAACGCCCGAATTGCGCTGTGATCACCACAAAACGTTCTCTTACGTGCGTGTGCATTTATGTATGTATGTATGTTCGTATGATCTTGTGCGTGCATGCATAAGAAACTCCCCCTCCCCCTTCCCCCATAATTAGCCGGAAATCACGACTGATGTACCAAATCATTCTACTTCCACTCGTGAAAGCGCCGATTAAGTAATGTTAATTGTTCAACGACGACAATTGAAGGACAATCGAGGGAGACTGAAGCGAGAGAATGGAAATGGCAGTTATGTACTTTCAGAATTCAATAAGACTTACATCGTCACTTTCAATTTTGAAAACTAAAAAATTAAACAAAGTAGAATAAAACAAAACAATTTGAAATGACGATGTTTTATTTTGACATCTGAAAATCTGTTTTATGTTGCTTCGCTTCTTCGTTGTAAGCATCGTTGGACGATTCGTCGGAAAATTTAGTCGTGCGAACGGAACGGATCAACAAGCGGGTGTTTCCCGATGAATGAAGATTAATGAAAAAAGAGTTAATAGGATTAGAAGTTAAATTGAAAGTCTAAACAGAAAATTCTATCAATTCTATCAGAATTTAGGTCAGCTCTATTTTGCCACTAATAAAATCACGTGAAATTGAAAGCCTAATGAAATACGAATGATTAGAAATCGTTTCGCCGAGAGAGAAATGCGCAAGAACCACCATTACGAAATACCAATATTGTTCGCAGTCGCGGTTCTTGTTCTATGACATCGAAATGCGAGACAATTGTAGTCATCGTAAGGGTAAACTTAAGGAGCAGAAGGAAGAAGAAAGCGAACGTAAACGTCGTCGTTAATTCGCGCGGATGTTGCCTCGCGATTCGTGCCAATCAAGTGATTAGGAGAAAGTTCAGGAAACGAGGACCACGATCGAGAAATGCGTATTTGATATAATACGGGGTGAGGATTAACAATTGTCGCGAGATAACTGGGGGGGAGGGGGGGATGCGTAAAAGAGAAAGAGAGAAAGAGAATCGATGACGCGGAGAGATAAACAATTCTTACCATACAGTTTTCAAAAGCACTCCTGTAAATTACGACGTATAATTGAATTACAATATTTATTACTTATTACTGCTAATACCGTTATTAAATTAACACCTGCAGAAAAAAATATGGAAAACAATTACTTCACTCTACTATTACACTATTACTAACTACTGCTACTACCATTACTATTACATTACGATTTATTACTGCTACTACCACTACTATTACTGTTACTACTACTACTACTATTGCTGCTACTACTATCACTACTACTATTATTCTATTATTACAACTACCATTACTAAACTATTCTACTATCGTCGCTACTAACGCTGTTTACTATCATTACTGTAATATTAACAATAAGTGTGCTAATTATCGAAACGCGCGCGATTCGTGAAAAATAAACGAAAAACATCATTTTAATAATAATTAATTTGTCTTCAAACTTCGTCGTCAATCGTACGTTTATACGACGGACGATACAAGAGAGTAAAAAATACAGAGAAGTTGAAAGAATTATTCGCAAAACGAAAGCTTGCTAAACAAGTACACGTATCCGAAATGAATACGTAATAAAAAATAAAGAAGAGAATCGTTATATTATATATAAAGAAATCTTTCACATACTGCCAATCATATGAGGTGTTTTAAAGAAACACACACGGGAATACGTAGGTATACATAAACGTACGTTTCTTTTTTTTTCTGCGACAGTCGTATTTATAAATATTATGATATATCTGTACGTAAGTAAATGTATATACCCAGTGAGCGAGGAAAAAAAAAGTAAAAAATTGAGTGAATGGATGTAAGATAAATGAATCGATATATTTGAGAAACGAGGCAATTTGGCTATTACGATAATCAAGTCATCAGATAATGATCTTTCTTTACAACGCGTTTTATTCTTGTTTCGCTACTTTGATTTTTATATTTCCTTATTTATTTTTATTGTCAAAAACAATTTTTGAGAAAATCGTTGGCAAAAAACAGGACTGACTTACTTCGTTTCTTAAATGTTTCGATTAATTTCAGATGCGCTGTTCTATACTTGTTTGCGTAATTTTCGTGTATCGACTAAGTCAAAATAAATATTGCCATTACGTAACGTAATTAATGTAAGTAGCAAATTCGAAAAAATGTATGCATGCAACGGATAAATTCACATAGAGAAAAAGAATGAAGTGAAAAAAAGGAAGAATGAGTGATTGATTTTCTAGTGTGATCGGCATATAAAGATCCTTGGTGAATGGACGGGCGTTAATCATCGAAATTGTTTGTATTATTCAGCGATTAAAAATTCAACAATATAATAAGATCAATTTTTCCAAAGAAAAGACTACAGACTTATTCAATCGCTTTAATATATTGTCTAATATAT